>NW_028237777.1:5000-75697 GCF_034619465.1 Leptosomus discolor
CTAACCCTAACCCTAACCCTAACCCTAACCCTAACCCTAACCCTAACCCTAACCCTAACCCTAACCCTAACCCTAACCCTAACCCTAACCCTAACCCTAACCCTAACCCTAACCCTAACCCTAACCCTAACCCTAACCCTAACCCTAACCCTAACCCTAACCCTAACCCTAACCCTAACCCTAACCCTAACCCTAACCCTAACCCTAACCCTAACCCTAACCCTAACCCTAACCCTAACCCTAACCCTAACCCTAACCCTAACCCTAACCCTAACCCTAACCCTAACCCTAACCCTAACCCTAACCCTAACCCTAACCCTAACCCTAACCCTAACCCTAACCCTAACCCTAACCCTAACCCTAACCCTAACCCTAACCCTAACCCTAACCCTAACCCTAACCCTAACCCTAACCCTAACCCTAACCCTAACCCTAACCCTAACCCTAACCCTAACCCTAACCCTAACCCTAACCCTAACCCTAACCCTAACCCTAACCCTAACCCTAACCCTAACCCTAACCCTAACCCTAACCCTAACCCTAACCCTAACCCTAACCCTAACCCTAACCCTAACCCTAACCCTAACCCTAACCCTAACCCTAACCCTAACCCTAACCCTAACCCTAACCCTAACCCTAACCCTAACCCTAACCCTAACCCTAACCCTAACCCTAACCCTAACCCTAACCCTAACCCTAACCCTAACCCTAACCCTAACCCTAACCCTAACCCTAACCCTAACCCTAACCCTAACCCTAACCCTAACCCTAACCCTAACCCTAACCCTAACCCTAACCCTAACCCTAACCCTAACCCTAACCCTAACCCTAACCCTAACCCTAACCCTAACCCTAACCCTAACCCTAACCCTAACCCTAACCCTAACCCTAACCCTAACCCTAACCCTAACCCTAACCCTAACCCTAACCCTAACCCTAACCCTAACCCTAACCCTAACCCTAACCCTAACCCTAACCCTAACCCTAACCCTAACCCTAACCCTAACCCTAACCCTAACCCTAACCCTAACCCTAACCCTAACCCTAACCCTAACCCTAACCCTAACCCTAACCCTAACCCTAACCCTAACCCTAACCCTAACCCTAACCCTAACCCTAACCCTAACCCTAACCCTAACCCTAACCCTAACCCTAACCCTAACCCTAACCCTAACCCTAACCCTAACCCTAACCCTAACCCTAACCCTAACCCTAACCCTAACCCTAACCCTAACCCTAACCCTAACCCTAACCCTAACCCTAACCCTAACCCTAACCCTAACCCTAACCCTAACCCTAACCCTAACCCTAACCCTAACCCTAACCCTAACCCTAACCCTAACCCTAACCCTAACCCTAACCCTAACCCTAACCCTAACCCTAACCCTAACCCTAACCCTAACCCTAACCCTAACCCTAACCCTAACCCTAACCCTAACCCTAACCCTAACCCTAACCCTAACCCTAACCCTAACCCTAACCCTAACCCTAACCCTAACCCTAACCCTAACCCTAACCCTAACCCTAACCCTAACCCTAACCCTAACCCTAACCCTAACCCTAACCCTAACCCTAACCCTAACCCTAACCCTAACCCTAACCCTAACCCTAACCCTAACCCTAACCCTAACCCTAACCCTAACCCTAACCCTAACCCTAACCCTAACCCTAACCCTAACCCTAACCCTAACCCTAACCCTAACCCTAACCCTAACCCTAACCCTAACCCTAACCCTAACCCTAACCCTAACCCTAACCCTAACCCTAACCCTAACCCTAACCCTAACCCTAACCCTAACCCTAACCCTAACCCTAACCCTAACCCTAACCCTAACCCTAACCCTAACCCTAACCCTAACCCTAACCCTAACCCTAACCCTAACCCTAACCCTAACCCTAACCCTAACCCTAACCCTAACCCTAACCCTAACCCTAACCCTAACCCTAACCCTAACCCTAACCCTAACCCTAACCCTAACCCTAACCCTAACCCTAACCCTAACCCTAACCCTAACCCTAACCCTAACCCTAACCCTAACCCTAACCCTAACCCTAACCCTAACCCTAACCCTAACCCTAACCCTAACCCTAACCCTAACCCTAACCCTAACCCTAACCCTAACCCTAACCCTAACCCTAACCCTAACCCTAACCCTAACCCTAACCCTAACCCTAACCCTAACCCTAACCCTAACCCTAACCCTAACCCTAACCCTAACCCTAACCCTAACCCTAACCCTAACCCTAACCCTAACCCTAACCCTAACCCTAACCCTAACCCTAACCCTAACCCTAACCCTAACCCTAACCCTAACCCTAACCCTAACCCTAACCCTAACCCTAACCCTAACCCTAACCCTAACCCTAACCCTAACCCTAACCCTAACCCTAACCCTAACCCTAACCCTAACCCTAACCCTAACCCTAACCCTAACCCTAACCCTAACCCTAACCCTAACCCTAACCCTAACCCTAACCCTAACCCTAACCCTAACCCTAACCCTAACCCTAACCCTAACCCTAACCCTAACCCTAACCCTAACCCTAACCCTAACCCTAACCCTAACCCTAACCCTAACCCTAACCCTAACCCTAACCCTAACCCTAACCCTAACCCTAACCCTAACCCTAACCCTAACCCTAACCCTAACCCTAACCCTAACCCTAACCCTAACCCTAACCCTAACCCTAACCCTAACCCTAACCCTAACCCTAACCCTAACCCTAACCCTAACCCTAACCCTAACCCTAACCCTAACCCTAACCCTAACCCTAACCCTAACCCTAACCCTAACCCTAACCCTAACCCTAACCCTAACCCTAACCCTAACCCTAACCCTAACCCTAACCCTAACCCTAACCCTAACCCTAACCCTAACCCTAACCCTAACCCTAACCCTAACCCTAACCCTAACCCTAACCCTAACCCTAACCCTAACCCTAACCCTAACCCTAACCCTAACCCTAACCCTAACCCTAACCCTAACCCTAACCCTAACCCTAACCCTAACCCTAACCCTAACCCTAACCCTAACCCTAACCCTAACCCTAACCCTAACCCTAACCCTAACCCTAACCCTAACCCTAACCCTAACCCTAACCCTAACCCTAACCCTAACCCTAACCCTAACCCTAACCCTAACCCTAACCCTAACCCTAACCCTAACCCTAACCCTAACCCTAACCCTAACCCTAACCCTAACCCTAACCCTAACCCTAACCCTAACCCTAACCCTAACCCTAACCCTAACCCTAACCCTAACCCTAACCCTAACCCTAACCCTAACCCTAACCCTAACCCTAACCCTAACCCTAACCCTAACCCTAACCCTAACCCTAACCCTAACCCTAACCCTAACCCTAACCCTAACCCTAACCCTAACCCTAACCCTAACCCTAACCCTAACCCTAACCCTAACCCTAACCCTAACCCTAACCCTAACCCTAACCCTAACCCTAACCCTAACCCTAACCCTAACCCTAACCCTAACCCTAACCCTAACCCTAACCCTAACCCTAACCCTAACCCTAACCCTAACCCTAACCCTAACCCTAACCCTAACCCTAACCCTAACCCTAACCCTAACCCTAACCCTAACCCTAACCCTAACCCTAACCCTAACCCTAACCCTAACCCTAACCCTAACCCTAACCCTAACCCTAACCCTAACCCTAACCCTAACCCTAACCCTAACCCTAACCCTAACCCTAACCCTAACCCTAACCCTAACCCTAACCCTAACCCTAACCCTAACCCTAACCCTAACCCTAACCCTAACCCTAACCCTAACCCTAACCCTAACCCTAACCCTAACCCTAACCCTAACCCTAACCCTAACCCTAACCCTAACCCTAACCCTAACCCTAACCCTAACCCTAACCCTAACCCTAACCCTAACCCTAACCCTAACCCTAACCCTAACCCTAACCCTAACCCTAACCCTAACCCTAACCCTAACCCTAACCCTAACCCTAACCCTAACCCTAACCCTAACCCTAACCCTAACCCTAACCCTAACCCTAACCCTAACCCTAACCCTAACCCTAACCCTAACCCTAACCCTAACCCTAACCCTAACCCTAACCCTAACCCTAACCCTAACCCTAACCCTAACCCTAACCCTAACCCTAACCCTAACCCTAACCCTAACCCTAACCCTAACCCTAACCCTAACCCTAACCCTAACCCTAACCCTAACCCTAACCCTAACCCTAACCCTAACCCTAACCCTAACCCTAACCCTAACCCTAACCCTAACCCTAACCCTAACCCTAACCCTAACCCTAACCCTAACCCTAACCCTAACCCTAACCCTAACCCTAACCCTAACCCTAACCCTAACCCTAACCCTAACCCTAACCCTAACCCTAACCCTAACCCTAACCCTAACCCTAACCCTAACCCTAACCCTAACCCTAACCCTAACCCTAACCCTAACCCTAACCCTAACCCTAACCCTAACCCTAACCCTAACCCTAACCCTAACCCTAACCCTAACCCTAACCCTAACCCTAACCCTAACCCTAACCCTAACCCTAACCCTAACCCTAACCCTAACCCTAACCCTAACCCTAACCCTAACCCTAACCCTAACCCTAACCCTAACCCTAACCCTAACCCTAACCCTAACCCTAACCCTAACCCTAACCCTAACCCTAACCCTAACCCTAACCCTAACCCTAACCCTAACCCTAACCCTAACCCTAACCCTAACCCTAACCCTAACCCTAACCCTAACCCTAACCCTAACCCTAACCCTAACCCTAACCCTAACCCTAACCCTAACCCTAACCCTAACCCTAACCCTAACCCTAACCCTAACCCTAACCCTAACCCTAACCCTAACCCTAACCCTAACCCTAACCCTAACCCTAACCCTAACCCTAACCCTAACCCTAACCCTAACCCTAACCCTAACCCTAACCCTAACCCTAACCCTAACCCTAACCCTAACCCTAACCCTAACCCTAACCCTAACCCTAACCCTAACCCTAACCCTAACCCTAACCCTAACCCTAACCCTAACCCTAACCCTAACCCTAACCCTAACCCTAACCCTAACCCTAACCCTAACCCTAACCCTAACCCTAACCCTAACCCTAACCCTAACCCTAACCCTAACCCTAACCCTAACCCTAACCCTAACCCTAACCCTAACCCTAACCCTAACCCTAACCCTAACCCTAACCCTAACCCTAACCCTAACCCTAACCCTAACCCTAACCCTAACCCTAACCCTAACCCCCCTAACCCTAACCGTAACCCCCGACACCCTAACCTGACACCGTAAGTGTCATCCTGTAACGTCATTGGGTTAATGTAGGTGTGGTGTGGTATGGAAAGGGTTGTTGTAGGTGTTAAAGAGTGTGTTTGTGTGGTCTGTGGAGGTGGTGTGGGTGGTGGTAGTTGTCAGCTGGAGGTATTTGATTATCTGGGTGGTGGAAGAAAAATTTGCATCTCATTTGCATAAGGAATTGGTTACTTTATATGTGATCAGTTTTGTAGGTAGTCTATATATATGTGAGTGTGTCAGGTGGGCAATATTTAATGAGGTATGGGATAGTAAATAAAAAGAATAAAAATAATAAGAAATGCATGCAGCAGCAGGGCTTGGCTTGCTCCTGGGGCGTAGTCGCTCCTTAATAATTTATTAATTTTCTTTAAAACTTGTAACAACTACGCCCCAGGAGCAAGCCAAGCCCTGCTGCTGCACCAGTTTACAAAAAAAGGAAGAGACACACACAAAAAAAAGACAAACACCAAGGAGTAAAAACTCTTTATTAAACTTTATTCCTTTGCTGCTTATTTTCTTTATTTCTGTCAAACTTGAACTCAATGACTGTAGCTCTGCAAAGTACTGAGCTCACAACAGCTACAACACATACATAACTCAGGCGCAGAGCCTACAGCAGGCACAAAGTGTACAGAGATCAGGCGCACAGCCTACAGAGCTCAGGCGCACAGCCTACAGAGCTCAGGCGCAAAGTGTACAGAGCTCAGGCGCACAGCCTACAACAGGTACAACACCTACATAGCTCAGGCAAGAGCCTACAGCAGGTACAAAGTGTAGGCAACTAAGTCATGCCCAGAGCATGCTGAAGACACAGAGCTTACAGATTTAAACCACACAGCACAAACAGCAGATTTCAATGACAGAGCACCAAGCTTACAGTTTACACACTCAAGGGCACAGCTTTACAACACTGAGTACAAACTGTACCCACCGTCTTTCCCATCGGACGCTCTCGCGTACACGGGGCTCGCATCCCTCGCTTGGCGTCCGTCCCTTTTCCTCTTTAGAGTGACCGCTTCTCCAAAAACTACGATGCCCGGGCAAAGAGCCGGCCGGCTCTGCTCCTCCTGACGGGACCTGGCCTTTGGCACCTGCATGCAAACAAACAATTTTTAACAATACCATTACAGCAAAAAACACACAGCCACAGTTAAAAGCCTAGCCATTTAAAATACAGAGAGGCCCACTTCACAACCCTGCCTTCCTCAAAACAGACGATCTAGCCCCTCTCACTGTACCTTTTTATTGCAGGATCCTCAGTTGCCTTCCTTAGACACTCATCTAAACATAGCACCTTACAATAACAGAGAAATAGCCACATTCCAGACCGGCTCTCCTCAGGAACGGGGTTCCCGGGGGCCTCCAAAATCGCCCTGCCTGCGAAAACCCCGGCCCTAGGCCCTCGCCGCCCAAACTTTGGCGATGATTTTCACCGTGCGGACCGACCGGGACCGGGGGAAAAAAAAACCCAGCCGGGGGAAAAAAAAAAATCCCCCGACTGGGGTTTTTTTTATTCTAAGTTGTGGTTGGTTAATATTTTTAAAAAAGAAAAAATATAATACCTGGAAAAGAAAAAAAAATCTCAACTCCATATGCAGCACACTAACAACTATTACATACTAACACACAACCATACAAACCCACACACAGGCACAACACTCGCTCACCTACCCAACAAGCCAACCCTCCGTCTCTCTGCTGCCCGCCGCCCCATCTCCGTGGCTCTCCTCGGGAACGGGGTTCCCGGGGGCCTCCAAAATCGCCCTGCCTGCGAAAACCCCGGCCCTAGGCCCTCCGCCGCCCAAACTTTGGCGATGATTGTCGCCGTGCGGACCGACCGGGACCGGGGGAAAAAAAAACCCAGCCGGGGGAAAAAAAAAAAATCCCCCGACTGGGGTTTTTTTTATTCTAAGTTGTGGTTGGTTAATATTTAAAAAAAAAATATAATGCCTGGAAAAGAAAAAAAAAATCTCAACTCCATATGCAGCACACTAACAACTATTACATACTAACACACAACCATACAAACCCACACACAGGCACAACACTCGCTCACCTACCCAACAAACCAACCCTCCCTCTCTCTTGCTGCCCGCCGCCCCATCTCCGTGGCTCTCCTCGGGAACGGGGTTCCCGGGGGCCTCCAAAATCGCCCTGCCTGCGAAAACCCCGGCCCTAGGCCCTCCGCCGCCCAAACTTTGGCGATGATTGTCGCCGTGCGGACCGACCGGGACAAAAAAAAACCCAGCCGGGGGAAAAAAAAAAAATCCCCCGACTGGGGTTTTTTTTATTCTAAGTTGTGGTTGGTTAATATTTTTAAAAAAGAAAAAAAATATAATGCCTGGAAAAGAAAAAAAAAAATCTCAACTCCATATGCAGCACACTAACAACTATTACATACTAACACACAACCATACAAACCCACACACAGGCACAACACTCGCTCACCTACCCAACAAACCAACCCTCCCTCTCTCTTGCTGCCCGCCGCCCCATCTCCGTGGCTCTCCTCGGGAACGGGGTTCCCGGGGGCCTCCAAAATCGCCCTGCCTGTGAAAACCCCGGCCCTAGGCCCTCCGCCGCCCAAACTTTGGCAATGATTGTCGCCGTGCAGACCGACCGGGACCGGGGGAAAAAAAAACCCAGCCGGGGGAAAAAAAAAAAAAAAATCCCCCGACTGGGTTTTTTTTTATTCTAAGTTGTGGTTGGTTGATTTTTTTTTTAATACAATGCCTGGAAAAGAAAAAATCTCAACTCCATATGCAACACGCTAACACCTATTACATACTAACACACTACAATACAAAGCCATGCACAAGCACAACACTCGCTCACCTACCCGACAAACCAACCCTCCCCTCTCTGCTAATCCCTTCGCCCAGCACCATGGGCCATCACCCCGTCTCTGCAGCTCACTGAGAATGGCATTGCCGGGAGACTACAAAATGGCCTTTTGTGTGAAAACCCTGGCCCTAGACCCCTAGAGCAATGAGGACCTGGGGAAAAAAAAAAAAAATAAACCCACACCCAGCCAGGGAAAGAAAAACAAAACAAAACAAAAAACCCCCAGCTGGTTTGGTTTTTTACGTTGCGGTACTCTCAAATCAATACCTTACTGTCAACATTATATCCTACCTGAAATAAAAACAAACAAACAAACAAACCACATTCACACACCCATAAGTTTACACACAATAACTCCCACTCATCCAACTCCCATCCATCCATCCAACTCCCATCCATCCAACTCCCATCCATCCATCCATCCAACTCCCATCCATCCATCCATCCAACTCCCATCCATCCATCCATCCAACTCCCATCCATCCATCCATCCAACTCCCATCCATCCATCCATCCAACTCCCATCCATCCATCCATCCAACTCCCATCCATCCATCCATCCAACTCCCATCCATCCATCCATCCAACTCCCATCCATCCATCCATCCAACTCCCATCCATCCATCCATCCAACTCCCATCCATCCATCCATCCAACTCCCATCCATCCAACTCCCATCCATCCAACTCCCATCCATCCAACTCCCATCCATCCAACTCCCATCCATCCAACTCCCATCCATCCAACTCCCATCCATCCAACTCCCATCCATCCAACTCCCATCCATCCAACTCCCATCCATCCAACTCCCATCCATCCAACTCCCATCCATCCAACTCCCATCCATCCATCCATTCAACTCTCATCCATCCATTCGACTCCCAGTCAGTCAGTCAGTCGACTCCCAGTCAGTCAGTCAGTCGACTCCCATCCATCCATCCAACTCCCATCCATCCATCCAACTCCCATCCATCCATCCAACTCCCATCCATCCATCCATCCATCCATCCATCCATCCAACTCCCATCCATCCATCCAACTCCCATCCATCCATCCAACTCCCATCCAACTCCCATTCATTCATTCATCCATCCATCCAACTCCCATTCATTCATTCATCCATCCATCCAACTCCCATTCATTCATTCATCCATCCATCCAACTCCCATTCATTCATTCATCCATCCATCCAACTCCCATTCATTCATTCATTCATCCATCCAACTCCCATTCATTCATTCATCCATCCATCCAACTCCCATTCATTCATTCATCCATCCATCCAACTCCCATCCATCCATCCATCCATCCAACTCCCATTCATCCATCCATCCATCCATCCAACTCCCATTCATCCATCCATCCATCCATCCATCCAACTCCCATTCATCCGTCCATCCATCCATCCATCCATCCAACTCCCATTCATCCGTCCGTCCATCCATCCATCCATCCAACTCCCATTCATCCGTCCGTCCATCCATCCATCCATCCAACTCCCATTCATCCATCCGTCCATCCATCCATCCAACTCCCATTCATCCATCCGTCCATCCATCCATTCAACTCCCATTCATCCATCCGTCCATCCATCCATTCAACTCCCATTCATTCATCCATCCATCCATCCATTCAACTCCCATTCATTCATTCAACTCCCATTCATTGCTCCCCTCCTCCAAACATCTCTGCTTCACCAGTGACCTTCTAGAATAGCATATTTCCCCCAATTCCAGAAGCAGCCCACAAATTGAGTCACTAGGATCCTCCAAACAACACCACCGCTCCACTCGAGGCCAAAATGTCAGCCTTCATAATGGGAAGCACAGGAAAACGTCACATCACGCTTGAGACCCGGGGCAATGCGGAGCCATATCGTGTGACACAGTCTCACATCATGCTCGAGACCCGGGGCAATGCAGAGCCATACAGTGTGACACAGTCTCACATCATGCTCGAGACCCGGGGCAATGCAGACCCATACAGTGCGACGCAAGACCCAGCGCAATACAGAGCCATAGAATACTAGGCAGTCATAGATCACAGTTGAGACCAAGCATAATACAGACCCATACAGTGCGACGCAAGACCCAGCGCAATACAGAGCCATAGAATACTAGGCAGTCATAGATCACAGTTGAGACCAAGCATAATACAGACCCATACAGTGCGACACAAGACCCAGCGCAATACAGAGCTATACGGTGCAATGCAGTCTCGCATCACACTCCAGACCCAGAGCAATACGGAGCAACAGTGCGACGCAAGACCCAGCGCAATACAGAGCTATACGGTGCAATGCAGTCTCGCATCACACTCCAGACCCAGAGCAATACGGAGCAACAGTGCGACGCAAGACCCAACACAATAAGGAGTCAAACAGTGCGAGCAGTCTTGAATCACAGTCAAGACGCAGGGCAATACAGAGCCACAGAATACTACGCAGTCTTACATCACAGTCGAGACCAAGCATAATACAGACCCATACAGTGCGACGCAAGACCCAGCGCAATACAGAGCCATAGAATACTAGGCAGTCATAGATCACAGTTGAGACCAAGCATAATACAGACCCATACAGTGCGACGCAAGACCCAGCGCAATACAGAGCCATAGAATACTAGGCAGTCATAGATCACAGTTGAGACCAAGCATAATACAGACCCATACAGTGCGACGCAAGACCCAGCGCAATACAGAGCTATACGGTGCAATGCAGTCTCGCATCACACTCCAGACCCAGAGCAATACGGAGCAACAGTGCGACGCAAGACCCAGCGCAATACAGAGCTATACGGTGCAATGCAGTCTCGCATCACACTCCAGACCCAGAGCAATACGGAGCAACAGTGCGACGCAAGACCCAACACAATAAGGAGTCAAACAGTGCGAGCAGTCTTGAATCACAGTCAAGACGCAGGGCAATACAGAGCCACAGAATACTACGCAGTCTTACATCACAGTCGAGACCCAGCACAATATGAAGCTGTACGGTGCAACACAAGACCCAGCATAATGCTGAGCCGTATGGTGTGACGCAGTCTCACACCACGCTTGAGACCCAGGGCAATGCGGAGCCATAGAGGGCGACGCAGTCTCACATCACAGTCGAGAACCGGCGCAATGCAGAGCCATAGAGGGCAACGCAGTCTCACATCACAGTCGAGAACCGGCGCAATGCAGAGCCATAGAGGGCGACGCAGTCTCACATCACAGTCGAGAACCGGCGCAATGCAGAGCCATAGAGGGCGACGCAGTCTCACATCACAGTCGAGAACCGGCGCAATGCGGAGCCATAGAGGGCGACGCAGTCTCACATCACAGTCGAGAACCGGCGCAATGCAGAGCCATAGAGGGCGACGCAAGACTCAACGCAATACAGAACCAAACATTGCGACGCAGTCTTGAATCACAGTCAAGACAGCGTGATACAGAGCCATAGAATGCTACACAATCTTAGATCACGGTTGAGACTCGTTCCTTTGCCTGGCCAAGCAGAACTGACTCTGGACAGCCCTCTCCCCTAAGCTAACTTTAAAATCCCCTCCCCAATATTCCCAAAGTTATCTCCCCCTCAGTCCCACCCCCCTCCCTTCAAATACACATCCCAAAACTTAGCTTGCAGAGGGCCGGGGGCGCAAATCCATCCTCAGCAAGAGAAACACGTCGGCCAAACGGGATGTTCCCACTGTCTCCAAACTCCTCCTTGTTGTCTGTAAAATCCAAAGAAAATAACTAAATATTGCTGGCAGACAGCACCGCACCGCTCAGTTCCAACCTCTGCCACAACACACGCACCCAACCACCCCCAAGAAGGGCCGAGGCGTTCCGCTCCTCACCTGCCCTGCACCGGTTCCAGAGTTGGGTGCTGTGGCCCTCAGCGCTCGCCGCACCTGAGATACCAAGAAACAAAAATCACTGTTGCGCTTGTGACAAGTCACCGGCTCCGTGATCCTCCTCCCCCCGGCTCACCTCAAACTTTCATCCTATTCCAGAAGCAGCCTGCACTTCACCTGCAAAAGAAAAGGTAAGTGCTTAAATAAGCTGCCATGTAACACTTGGCTCACAGCCACCGAGGCAGCCCACAACAGCCTCACCTTCTCCGATTGCTCATCAACATGAGGCTTCGTCACTCCCAGCCCATGTGTGGCACCTGTGAAAAACAAAGCGGAAGACACAGTTTGAGTTACTGCCCAAAACCAAGGCCTGCCCACAGCGATGCGTACATCCCGCCTCCTATACCTTGCCTGCTCCCCTGTCCAGCCTCTGTCATTTTAGGCTGCTGCAATGAGGCTTGCGTACCACCTGTAAAACACAAATAAGAAGAGATGCTTAAAACTTCATTGGCACTACGACAACTGAAAAATAACCGCTACTTCAGCCCACTAGCCATGGCTCACCTTGCCAGAGTCAGCACCGGCAGCACCATCCCGCTTTGCGCATCACTGGGCATCTTCAAATCAGAAAAAAACCCCACACAACCCATGATGGAGTCACATCGCCACCGGTCACATCTTCTCTCCGACACCCTGCACTGACTCACCTTCTTACAAGGCTCTGCTCAGCCCCTCACTATGGTCTGCTCACCTCCTCTGTTGCTCTTCGAAGCGCATATTGTCCCTCTGTATCTGAGAAAACAAAAACCCCAACCAAAACTTGTTACATGGGACACCCAGGTGCTGATCGATAGCTTCACAATTCCAGAGCTCTCGCCTCCATTGCGAAGTAGCACCTAGAGGCAAAGGGCAGCCTGCCATTCAAAACAACACACAGAGCTTCGCGGCCCGCAGACACAGTCCTTTACACCTTTGAGATGTGATCTGCTTCACTCCCGCTCAACAGCCCCTGCCCAGAAGGGTCCCAGCCTCTCCATGAAACACTCCCAAAATGACTGGCCGCACAGCCTGCCAACAGCTACTCAACCAGAGATGACTGTACAAACGTTGCCTAAACAGTCTATGCATATCATCAAGACATTAACCAGAGATGCTTATCGCTATAACACCTACCCCTGACTCTACAGCCCTGGGCAGAGCAGCTCCAAGCCACACACACACACACACACTCAGAGAGCAATGCTACACAACTCTGCAACCAAGAGAGTTTGGGCAAACAAGGCGACTCAAAGAGGAGGGAAAACTCTCAGCAAGAAGGATGACTCCCGATTGAGTTGCGCTGTCGGGCAAGATGACATACAGAGCCGTAATGCAAGGCGAGGGGTTCTATGGCAGGCCCAGAAAAAAAAATGGGACAAACTTAATGGCCCATTCTGAGAAATTACGGTCAAAACCGAGATGACTGATGCGCAGGAAGCCTGCCTTCAAGACCTACGAACGCAAGAGTGCAGGGAAGAATTCTCAGTATATGGAAATGGACAGCTAGCAAGCAGAGCTGCTGGTGGAGCCCAGAACCACACCACAAATGAGGACGGCCCGGAAACTTCTGAGATGCAAGACCGATCCACGCTAGAAGCTCGTCACGCGAAGAAAAAAAGAAATGCCCGCGTGGCACTACGTCAACCAGTACAGGCATTCGAGACCACAAGGATGGCGCCTGAGATGTCTGGCTTGCTCTCGAGCGCAAAGAGGAATGACGACATTGAGACCTCAGAAATCTGTAAGACACTGAACGGACTAGACAAACTACAGAACAACACAGAGACAGGCTGGAACTGCCCTGCCCGTGCTACTCCGGTGCCAAAAAGTAACCCGCTCCTTTATCCGCCCAAGGAGAACTGACCCTGGACAGCCCTCTCCCCTAAGCTAAATTTAAAATCCCCTCCTCAAAATTCCCAGATTTCTCGCCCCCTCAGTCCCACCCCCCTCCCTTCAAACACACATCCCAAAACTTACTTTACAGAGGGCCGGGGGTGCAAATCCATCCTCAGCAAAAGAAACATGATGGCCAAACGGGACGCTCTCGTGGTCTCCAAATTCCTCTTACTCGTCTGTAAAATCTAAAGAAAAACCAAAATATTACTGGCAGACAGCACCGCACCGCTCAATTCCAACCTCTGCCGCAACATCCCCACCCCCACCAAACCACCCCCACCCCCAAGAAGGGCTGTGCCGTTCCACTCCTCACCTGCCCTGCACCGGTTCAAAAGCTGGGCGCTGCAGCCATCATCGCTCACCACACCTGAGATACCAAGAAACAAAGTTACTATTATGCTTGTGAGAAGTCACTGGCTCCGTGATCCTCCTCGCTAACACCCAGCTCACCTCAAACTTTCATCCTATTCCAGAAGTAGCCTGCATGTCACCTGCGAAACAAAAAGGTAAGCGCTTAAACAAGCTGCCATTTAATACTTGGCTCTTAGCCACTGACCCAACATTCAACAGCTTCACCTTTTCGGATGTCTCATCAGCGTGCAGCTTTTTTCCTCCAAGCCTGCGTGTGGTACTTGCAAAGAACAAGGCAAAAAAACGCGTGCTGAGATACTGTCCAAAACCAAAGACTGCTTGCACCGATGTCTACGCCCCACTTCTTTACCTTGCCCGCTGCCCAGTGCGGCCTCTGTCATCTTGGGCTGCCGCAATGAGGCTCAGGTACCACCTGTAAAACACAAAATAGAAGGGATGCTTAAAACTTCACCGACAATACGACAACTGAAAAAATAACTGCTACTTCAGCCCGCTAGCCATGGCTCGCCTTGCCAGAGTCAGCACCGGCACCAACATCCCACTTTGCACATTGCTGCGACCCTTCAAATAAAAAAAAAAAAAGAAAACAAGCCATGATGTAGACATGTAGCCACCGGTCACAACTTCCCTCCGACACCCTGCACCGTCTCACCTTCTTACAGGGCTCCACCCACCTCCTCTATTGCTCTTCAAAGCACATCTTGTCCCTCTGCATCTGAAAAAAAAAATTATCAGCACCTGGGTGACTTATTTAAGTAGCTTCACAATTCCAGAGATGTCGTCCCCATTTCACAGTACAACCTAGAGGCCAAGGGCAGCCTGCCATTCAAAACAACACACCGAGCTTTGCAGCTCAAACAAACATCCCTTAAGACCGTTGAGATTCATTCTGCTTCACTACTGCTGAACAGCTCCTCCCAGAAGGCTCCCAGCCTCTCCATGAAACACTCCCAAAACGACTGGCTGCACAGCCTCCCAACGGCTACTCGACCAGAGATGACTGGAAAACCATTGCCTAAATGGTCTATGCATATCATCGAGACATTAACCAGAGATGCTTATCGCTATACCGCCTACCCCTGACTCTACAGCCCCGGGCAGAGCAGCTCCAAGCCACACATACACGCTCAGAGAGCAACGCTACACATAACTGTGCAAACAAGGTGACTCAAAAAGGAGAGAAAACTCTCGGCGAGAAGGATGACACCCGAACGACACAAGGTGTCGGGCTAAAAGACCTACAGAGCCGCAACACAAAGCGAAGAGGTTCTATAGGGCAGCCCCACAAAAAAAAAACCTCGAACGTAACGGCCCGTTTCAAGAAGTTATGGTCAAAACCAAGATGACTAACACGCAAGAAGGCTGGCCTCAAGACCTATGAACATAAGGATGTGGGGAAGAAGTCTCAGTCCCTGAAAGCGGACAGCTAGCAAGCAGAGCTGTTGACACAGCACGGAGTGACGCCACTAACAAGTAATGGCCAGAACTTGCAAGATGCGAGACCAATCCACGCTTTAAGCTCCTCGTGCAGAAAGAAGAAACGCCCCGCTGGCACTACGCCAACCAGTACGGGCGTTCGAGACTGCAGGGATGGCGCCCGAGACATCTGGCTTCCTCTCGAGTGCCAAGAGGAATGAGGACATCGAGACCTCAGAAATCCGCAAGACACAGTAAACACACTAGATAGACTACATACCACAGACACAGGCTGGAACTGCCCTGCCCGTGCTACTCTCGTGCCAAAAAGTAACCCACTCCTTTATCCGCTCAAGGAGAACTGACCCTGGACAGCCCTCTCCCCTAAGCTAACTTTAAAATCCCCTCCCCAATATTCCCAAAGTTATCTCGCCCTAGTCCCTACCCCCTCCCTCCAAACGCACGTCCCAAAACTTAGCTTGCAGAGGGCCGGGGGCGCAAATCCATCCTCAGCAAAAGAAACACGTCGGCCAAACGGGATGCTCCCACTGTCTCCAAACTCCTCCTTGTTGTCTGTAAAGTCCAAAGAAAACAACTAAATATTGCTGACAGACAGCACCGCACCGCTCAGTTCCAACCTCTGCCACAACACACGCACCCAACCACCCCCAAGAAGGGCCGAGGCGTTCCGCTCCTCACCTGCCCTGCACCGGTTCCAGACTTGGGTGCTGTGGCCCTCAGCGCTCGCCGCACCTGAGATACCGAGAAACAAAAATCACTGTTGCGCTTGTGAGAAGTCACCGGCTCCGTGATCCTCCTCCTCCTCCCCCCGGCTCACCTCAAACTTTCATCCTATTCCAGAAGCAGCCTGCAATTCACCTGCAAAAGAAAAGGTAAGTGCTTAAATAAGCTGCCATGTAACACTTGGCTCATAGCCACCGAGGCAGCCCACAACAGCCTCACCTTCTCCGATTGCTCATCAACATGAGGCTTCGTCACTCCCAGCCCTTGTGTGGCACCTGTGAAAAACAAAGCGGAAGACACATGTTGAGTTAGAGCCCAAAACCAATGCCTGCCCGCAGCGATGCGTACATCCCGCCTCCTATACCTTGCCTGCTCCCCTGTCCAGCCTCTGTCATTTTAGGCTGCTGCAATGAGGCTTGCGTACCACCTGTAAAACACAAATAAGAAGGCATGCTTAAAACTTCATTGGCAATACGACAACTGAAAAATAACCGCTACTTCAGCCCACTAGCCATGGCTCACCTTGCCAGAGTCAGCACCGGCAGCACCATCCCGCTTTGCGCATCACTGGGCACCTTCAAATCAGAAAAAAAAAACCACCAAGCCATGATGTAGTCATGTAGCCACCAGTCACAACTTCCGTCCAACACCCTGCACTGACCTTCTTACAGAGCTCCGCTCACCTCCTCTGTTGCTCTCCAAAGCGCATCTTGTCCCTCTGCTTCTGAAAAAAAAAAAAAAAAACCAAACAAATCTTGTTACATGAGTCACTCAGAGGCTGATCAATAGCTTCACAATTCCAGAGCTCTCGCCTCCATTGCGGAGTACCGCCCAGAGGCCAAGGGGAGCCTGCCATTCAAAACAACACACCGAGCTTCACGGCCCACAGACACAATCCTTTACACCTGTGAGATGCACTCTGCTTCACTACTGCTGAACAGCCCCTCCCAAAAGTCTCCCAGCCTCTCCATGAAACACTCCCAAAATGACTGGCCGCATAGCCTGCCAACAGCTACTCAACCAGAGAAGACTGTACAACCGTTGCCTGAATGGTCTAGGCGTATCTTCAACACATTAACCAGAAATGCTTATCGCTATACCACCTACCCCTGACTCTACAGCCCCGGACAGAGCAGCTCCAAGCCACACGCACACACTCAGTGAGCATTGCTACACAGAACACTGCAAACAAGGCGACTCAAAGAGGAGAGAAAACTCCTGGCGAGAAGAATGACACCCGAACCACACAAGGTGTCGGGCCAAAAGACCGACGGAGCCACAACACAAGGCCGAGTGGATCTATGGCAGCCCCACAAAAAAGCCTCGAAAGTAACAGCGTGTTATGAGAAGGTACGGTCAAAACCAAGATGACTAATGCGCAAGAAGCCTGGTCTCAAGACCTATGACCGTACGGATGCAGGGAAGAAGACTCAGTCCGTGGAAATGGACAGCTAGTGAGTAGAGACACCGTCGCATCCCAGAGTGACGCCGCGAATGAGGACTGCCTGGGAACTTCCGAGATGCAAGTTGGATCCACGCTTGAAGCTTGGCATGCAAGAAAAAGAAACGCCCGACTGGCACTATGCCAACCAGTACAGGCATTCAATACCACAGGAATGGCGCCCGAGATGTCTGCCTTGCTCTCGAGCACAAAGAGGAATGAGGACATTGAGACCCGAGAAATCTCCAAGACACAGTAAACAGACTAGACAGACTACATAACACCAGAGACAGGCTGGAACTGCCCTGCCCGTGCTACACTGGTGCCAAAAAGTAACCCGCTCCTTTACCCGCCCAAGGAGAACTGACCCTGGATATCCCTCTCCCCTAAGCTAACTTTAAAATGCCCTCCCTGAAATTCCCAAAGTTATCTTCCCCCAGTCCCACCCCCCTCCCTCCAACACCTGTTCCACAACTTAGCTTGCAGAGGGACGGGGGGACAAATTCATCCTCAGCAAAAGAAACGCGTCGGCCAAATGGGATGCTCCCACAGACTCCTAATTCCTCTTCACCGTCTACAAAATCTGAACAAGAAAACGGTGTTGGTAGACAGCAACGCACCGGTCAATGCCAGCTTCTGCCACAACACACACACAGCCCCAGAAGGGCCATGTCATCCTACTCCTCATCTGCTCCTCATCAGTTCCAAAGCGAGGGGCTACGGCCATCATCGCTCACCCCGCCTGAGATACCAAGAAACAAAATTACTGTTCCGCTTGTGAGAGGTCACCGGCCCCAGGATCCTCCTCGCTAATCCCCAGCTCACCTCAAATGCTCGTCCGACGCCAAAGGCAGCCTGCACGGCACCTGCAAAAACAAAGGTAAGCGCTTAACCATGTGGCCATAGAATACTTGGCTCTTAAACACTGACCCGACACGCTAACACCTCACCTTCTCGGACGGCTCGTCAGCATGAGGCTTCGTTCCTCCGAGCCTGTGTGGGGCACCTGCCAAACACAAGGCAAAAGACACCTGCTGAGATACTGCCAGAGACCAACTCGTGCCCACAACAATACCTAGCTCCTTCTGCTTTACCTTACCCGCTCCCCTGTCCTGCTTCTGTCGTTTCAGATAGCTGCATTGAGACTCAGGTACCACCTGTAAAACAAACAAGGGATGCTTAAAACTTCACCGGCAATACAACACCTTGCCCGAGTCACGACTGGTGCCTGTATCCCGCTTTGCTCATCGCATCGTGCCTTTAAAATACAAAAAATGACCAAAAGATAATGTAGTCAAACAGCCACTGGTCACAACTTCCCTCCCAAACCATGCACCGACTCACCTTCTTATAGTGCTTCGCTCGCCTCCTCTGTCGCTCTTCAAAGCGCACCTTGTCCCTCTGCATCTGAAAAAAAAATAGTAACAAGAGCCACCCAGGTGCTGATCGATAGCTTTACAATTCCAGAACTCTTGTCTCCATTTCAGAATACCGCCTAGAGGCCTTAACACCTGTGATATGCACTCTGCTTCACTACTGCTGAACAGCCCCTCCCAGAAGGCTCCCATCCTCTCCATGAAACAGTCCCAAAACGACTGGCTGCACAACCTGCCAATGCTGGCTACTCAACCCGAGAAGACTGTACAACTGTTGCCTAAATGGTCTAGGCATATCCTCAACACGTTAACCAGAAATGCTTATCTCTATACCACCTACCCCTGACCCTACAGCCCCGGGCAGAGCAGCTCCAAGCCACATGCACACACCCAGTGAGCAGCGCTACACAGAACACTGCGAACAAGGCGACTCAAAGAGGAGAGAAAACTCCCGGCGAGAAGGATGACACCCGAACGAGACAAACTGTCGGGCAAGAAGACTTACGGAGTCGCGACACAAGGCGAGAAGGTTCTACGGCAGCCCCACAAAAAAAGCTTGAATGTAATGGCCTGTTTCAAGAAGTTACGGTCAAAACTGAGATGACTGATGGGCAAGAAGGCTGGCTTCAAGACTTATGAACATAGGGATACAAGGAAGAAGTCTCAGTCCGTGAAAACGGACAGCTAGCGAGCAGAGCCGCCGATGCGGCCCGGAGGGACGCCGCAAATGAGTAAACGCCTGGAACTTTCGGGATGCAAGACGGATCCACGCTTCAAGCTTGTCACGCAAGACAACAAAACGCCTGACCGGCGCTACGCCAACCGGTACAGGTATTCGAGACCACAGGGATGGCGCCCGAGATGTCTGGCTTGCTCTTTGAGCGCAAAATGGAATGAGGACATGGAGACCCGAGAAATCTGCAATACACAGTGAACAGACTAGACAGACTACACAACACCACAGAGACAGGCTAGAACTGCCCTGCCCGTGCTGCTCTGGAGACCTATTCCTGGACAGCCCTCTCCCCACTATGCTATTTTTAAAACCCCTCCCTACAACTCCCAACCTTGTCCCCACCTCCCAGAACACCCTCCCAAAAACCCATCGCTCCACTTAGCTTTCAGACGGCCGAGGCTCTGAATCCATCCTCGACAAAATACCGCATCGGCTAGCCAGGATGTTCCTGCAGCTGCCAGGCTCATCTTCATCTGCACAGAACCAGTACCAGCAGCAAGCATCGATACAGACCTCTTCTACTACACCCTCCTACTCAAATAGAATGTGGCCTTCTGCTCACCTGCAGCAATTCCAGCGTTGGATGCCAGAGACATCGTTGCTTGCGGCACCTAAAATACCAAAAGACAAAAGATTGCTGTTGCGCTTGTGAGAAATCAGGTAATTCACGATCTTGTGACTGCGTGCCAGATATTTGCCCTAGCCCCTGCTAGTTAACCTCACCATTGGTCCTATTTAGAGAAATAGTAACAATTAACTCGGTATACACTAAAGCTAGTTCCATTTCAATAGCTAGGAGTTCCGAACAAACACAATAGACATAGATTAAAAGAAAAAGCATGCTACTTTTACCAGCCCAGAACAAAATTTTTGACCTAAAAAAAGAAAATTTGTATATAAGCATACTTTGTAAGATAAATGCAGCTGAACTTCAACCACTCCAGAAACTCCTACCTCAAAGAGAGCCCTCTGTTTCTTTAAGCGTCAAGGTATATCTGCCAAAAATAGCTTAGGCAGTTCAAAAACTACTAATAACTGAAGGCTCGGCAGAACACTGACACCAAAGAAGCCCCAGAGCAGAATGAGCTCCCTGAACAGAGCCCGAGGCTCATATACTCCAGGACCCGCCCACCACCCTTCCCACAATCCCCTGGGAAAGAGGCAGGGTCTACCACCATAACACATAAAGGCACCCAGAGGACCAGCAGGGACTTTTCTCATCTGCTTTCAGTTTACAGGATACAAAGCACTGAATAGAGAAAGCCACCTGGACTAGAAGTTACTCTTCCAGCTCTTTTACTGTAGCTATATCTATTACATCAGCAACGTGACCAGGTAGGGATTTCAACTTCATTTTTCTGGGGTGTAGGTAGAAAAACATAGATGCCTTACTAAGCTATGGAGAGAAGTCACTCATTGATTATAACAGCAATATTATTATCAAAAATTATGTCCTTTTACTTTACCAGTTTAAAAAATTCCATAATGGTAACAAAGGGAAACCAAAATAGGTCGATAAGAAGGAAATGTTAAAAAGGAAGGAGGGAAATAGGGTCATCAAACTACATGAATGAAGATATTGAAACAAAACGTAAAAGGTGATGAAGATGAGGATAGGCAGGAAGACAAAAAAAAACCCAGCAGGGACTTGGATAGAGACACGAAAAGAAAATTTAGAGGGAGACCTAGAAATGCTGTTTTCACAATCAACAAGGAAGAATGAAATAAGAGCCGGTGGGCAGATAGAAAAGGAAAGACATAGAAAGAAAAGGTAGAAGGTGACAGTTGACAGGGCAATGTTAGCAGAAGAGGAAAAAGCTTTGGGGAAACAGACAGCCTGAAAAGGAGAGGAAGGCAAGGACAGGCAAGGAGGCAGGCAGAGATCTAGAGAACTGCGGCGGGGATGGACCCCGGCTAGAGCCCGTAGGGAACAGAACACCCTGGGCCCACGGCACATCACCCCCTCCTCTGCGGCCCGGCGGCCGGAAACGCATCCGGGATTGCAAACAAGGCGGTGACGGTTTGTGCCTTCGTGCCCTTCGGAAGTCCCGGCGGTGAGTTCGCTACGAGGATCGATGTCTGCAGGCAGCAGGAGAAGAGGAATGAGGAAAGCAGGAGGCAGGCCAGAGGAAAGGTAGGGGTGTGGGACGGGGAGCTGGGAAATGGGATACCGGGAACGAGACGGGGACGGGGAACTGCACGAGGGTGTCGAGAGAGAAACGGAGCTCGGCAAGGAGGAGGACGGAGAGGTGCGATAGAGAGGGATGGAGAGAGCGAGGTGCCCGCAGCCAGGAGAAGAAGAGAGTGGACGGGGGGGTTGTGGATTTTACTACAATAGGGAACCGGATAGAGGGAGATGGAGAGAAAACTATAAAAGAGGAAGAAAGCAGAAAGAATTCTTTTTAAAAAAGACAGCTGCATACCAGCATAGACAAATTGAAAAGCGACAAACCTGGCAAAGAATTCAAAACTAGAGAACGTAAGATGACTGGAGTAACAAACAGAAAGGGAGCGGAATTGGGGCAGAGTGGCGATGAAGGAGACTCCAACTTCGTAGCCTTTTTCTAGGTATATTCTTTAATTGGCACGGGCGTGCGGCATAGCAAAGGAAGCTCTCTCGCTTCTCTTTTTCAAGCAACTACATAGAGGTCTCTCATGCCCGAACTATAAAGCCAAGCAGGATGTTTTATATTCTTCTCTGGCACACCCACGCTCGTGACTCTTTTCAGCCATGTCTTTTCTCACACACGATCCCGGGGGGGTTTCCAGCCTGGCCTTTTCATGCGCTCAAGTCTCGTTCTCCTGTGTGGAGAGTTATTGAGAACACCTGGTCTTTTATGTTTATTCTTACGTATTGAGTATTAGCCTCGTGCTTCTCTTTTAGTCTTGGTCGTTCGTCCGTATGGCACCGCTCCCACATCTCCCCCTCTTTGTTTTGGAACGTCGGGTTCACGGCAAGAGCGGCAAGGAACCTCGACTTCCGTTCTTCTGGGATCTTGTATGGTTCCCCAGATGATTCTGAGCGCTACAAGTATAAAAAGGACACAAGTGTGGCCGAGACCAACAATTGCCCAAATTTGTAAATTTAATCCGGTAAACCGATTTTTCTGGGGGGCTTTGGCCGCGTCATGCTATCAGAGATGTCATCCGATATGCTTTTATGTGCTAAATCTTGTAAGCGCTGCCACTTGTCCTTGCAAAGCGAGGGTCAAATCTTGAACCGTGCCATCTATGTCAGTTGAAAAAGCATCTTGAATGTGCTGTTTAATATGATCCCACGTATATACGCTATCGTTCCATACTAATGGAGTAATGCATAATTTTTTTCTTTACATTCCCAGTCACATTTGTAATTTCATTCGATCAGCCGTTGCATTTTACCTATCGCCTAACCGTATCGCTGCCGCTTCCGATGCGTCTAAGCGCGTTAATATTTGCCGATCGATATTTGCTTGCGTAGTTAATTCTTGGCTTATGTTACTCAATGTTCCCGCTACTTTGCGTGCGGTGTGTACAGACTCTGCTAAAGCTGTAGCGGTAATAGCTGCGGTAGCTAAGATATTGATTGCGGATATTATAAAAGCAATGACCTGTCCTATACAGAGTTTTCTTCGTTGTGGAGGTTGTTTCAGTGCCTTTGCTAACCGACTTAGGCCAGAATCCCCTACCCGTTGTCGAGTCGCATTTACGAGAAGACGTATCTCGGCTTCTCGTCTCATTGGTATTGTGGCAGATACATTTAATTTAGAGATTTTTGTGTGTGTAATGCAACTGAAATGATATGAGTTCTGTAAGGTGAGTTCAAAGGTATGACTTGTTTTTGGAAATATTAATCTCAGATGCGGCCACAAAAGCGTAAGGACGCGAGGTACAAATAATAAGAGTCATTATGAAAATTGGTCAACTGTAAAGAATATTAATTATTATTTTTTGAATAGACTCCACGTGCTACGTGTCTGAGTCTAAACGGCGAGGCCGATCGGCAAAGCTTTGCAAAATATGAACTAAAACTCTCCTTAAACTGAGCCTGTAGCACGGGTCCTGAAAGACCTCCTTCTGACCGCTTCGACTCATTAGTTAGTGCATAAAAAATTTACATCCTTCGAGGAATTAGTTATGAGGTGTCCGTGGGGACCCAGGTCCCAAAATATTAAATGGGTTGTGTTTTGTAGCACAGGTTTTTGGTAGGCTATGAGGTGTCCGATTAAGATTTGTTACATCCTTTGTCATATCTCTGGGGATCTTACATAAAGGTAAGTTAACAGGGGGAATCGTGGTTGCGTTTTGACTGACGACTGCGTCGGCTATTCTGGGAGCAGAGATGAATGTTAAATGGCTAGTTGCTCCTTGTCTATTTTCCCATGTTGAAAGATGAAATTTTTCTCCCGTATTAAGGCAATTCTGTATTGGCTCGTTTGACGTGCAAATGGGTGATAACCCGGTATGATACTGATGGGTGTCGTTACTTCGTACCCCATCTCTGCCTTCTGTTAAAGGCCCTGAAGGGGGAATCCGGGTTCCCTCCGTCCATTTTGAATCGTTATCTGAAATAGGAATTTCCGGATCCCACCAGGTATTTCGTTTAAATGGCGGTGAGGGGTCCGAGACATGTGCCCGATACAAATGTCGAGCGCGACTAGGATGACGTATCGTGTAAAGAATAAGTATACGTCCTTACCGTACTGTTCCTGGTGATGACTGCTAAGTACGCCAAAGAGGTGTTTGCTGGCATAGGCGATGCACCCGCAGATGCTGCTGTTGTACTTGCGCTATGTTGTAGTTGTTTCAGTTTTCCCCGGGCGACAGGATCATCTTTTGTTGTTCTCTCTCATTTCCGTGGTCTCTTATTTTCATTTGGGTTCAACTTCTCCATCTGAGGCGCTGGATTCCGGGTCACATCTTTGCAGCTCGTGATAAGGCTTGATATATCGTGCTGGAAACCGTTGCGGTCCTGATGGAAGAAGAACGTGCGCGTACCCCTCTCCCCCACGTGATCGATTCGGTGGGACGGTTCTGTCGGTCGTTTGCGCTGGGGCCCCTGTATGTAACCTCTGCACGATGCGATTGTTTCTCTGAAACTGAAAAATGCCTTTCTGCGGCGGTCGTGTTTCTGCCGGCAATATTCTTGCGCTCGTAAAGGCAGGTAAAGGATTTCGGGATCGTATCCTCTCTGTGTCCGAATACAATGACACCCTTTCGTAATTAACCATATGACAAGTTCTAAATAAGGGGTTATGATTTTGTTAAGCTCATTTGGTAAAAAACAACTGTTCTAGGTCAAAAAACTCGCTTATTGTCTACCGACAACTGACCCACTGACCCGATGGGTTGACGTTCGGTTCTGAGGATGAAAAGACCCACGGGTAATTCTGGTCAAATTCTGTCGGCTTGAAGCTCAGATAATTTTTGTGCTACAGGGTCCAATTCTTTCTTTGCTTCTGCTGACAAGCAGCATCCTGAGGTAAAGTTGCTATCCCCATTCAAAGGTGCAAATGAATGACACTTCCCGATTAGAAACACCCGGCTGAGGACGTAACCAATTGGTGTCTCCTAAAAACTTCTGTAAGTCGTTCAAGGTCTACTTTGTCTTGTAAGTTTTAGTACGTTGTTCTGATAAAATACACGCCGGCTATTTCCACGGTGGCCGAGTTTGTACTTTTTCATCAGCGATTTGCAATCCGTGAGATTTTAATTCATCTGACATATGCTGCAGGATGTTTTTCAAGTATCCTTCGGTTTTTTGCACAGACAAGATTGTCATCGGGGTAACGATATATCGTACCGGACGGGAAATTTTGTCTCGTCGATTGCGGAGCAATCGCGACCGCATTCTGACACACGGTCGAGCTGTTCGTTGTGCCTTGCCGTGTAATAAAGAATGGCTAACTGGCTTTTAGAAAAGTGCTGCTGACCAGCCTTTAGAGATAGGGAGGGAGGCCAATTTGTGCTAATCATTATGCATGTATCCATTGCGGACTAACTAACAAACACTCTAAAGATAAGAACGAAGCAGAATCTGCCAAGTGAAGGACACCAGGTGGAATCCTCCAATCAGACTGTGGGGCTCAAGGAACACAGAAGACTAAGCAAGAGAGATAGGGAGAGCAGCTAGCAAGAGCTGGTCCTGCGGTTTGGAAGAGACCCATGATGGTACAGGGCACGCGCCACAGGACAAGTTCAAAAGTTCAACCGTGAGGAAGACTCGGACCTTTGTCCCCAGTGACCACCAACGACCCCTGATGGGGGGGGTGTAAATTGGGTGGGCTGAGGTGGGACTATGGGAGGAACTTATGTTAATGAATTCCTGGAAATAATTAGAATAACCCAACCTTTTCTTAGAAATGTAATGTATAAACATGAAAGCTGTAAATATAAGGCAAGAATCCTAACGCTTGAGCGTGCACGTACAGAAGGAGCTATCCCCCGTGCTGCCTGGCGCCACAATAAAGAATACCTGCTTAATAACACTTGGTTGTTACTGAGTTTTCTCTGCTTCAGTGTTAATACTGTCCGGCAATATCTTTTCATGGGTTTTGTCAAATTTTTACTCTTGCACATCTGCCGCTTTTCAGGACGCTCCTGGCTTGTATGTCATTGTTTACCACAATTAAAACATTTAACAGTGTTCCGATAACTATGCAATTGAGATAATGCGGCAGCGAGAACCGATGCTCTGTGAGTCTCAGTTTCGATGTTTTGACGTACTTTAATATATTCCCCTACGTCCATTGCCTTTCCTTTCAATAGTAGTAGCGCTGATTGACAGTCACTGTTAGCGTTTTCAAAAGCCAACTGGAATAACAAAGCTTTAGCGGCTTCAGGATTATCTACTTCCCTTTGCCCCCTGCAGTATATCTTCAAATGTCACAGAGAGCTCCCGAGAACCTCGTCTTATTGTCATAAAAGATCCCATATGATGCCCCGACTTGTGGCGGACGAAGGGCATGGACTCCAATTGGGGATGAACCAAAGACCTTTATTGTTTCGTACACCATCGTTATATACTTTTCTCTATTAGCGCATGCACCACTACGTAAGCTATGATTGGTGTACAGGCATGGTTTACGCACCACTACTGCTAACTCCCTTGGCTGCTATCCTGCAGGCTTGTGCTCCTCTCATACCTGATGGTCTGCACATGATTAATTCCCTGTTATCTTTCTTTACTCTTGCTCAAGGCCCAGGGCAGGACATGCCTGAATCCTGTTAACTCTTTCCAGCCCTTCTCTCCTTGTTCCTTCTCACTGACCCAGCCGGACTTGTTCAAAAGCCCATCTATCCAGGGCTATTTGTACCTGTGTGCTTATATGTTGTCCTGTGCCTGTACGCAGACCCTGATGAATTGGTATTCCTGCACCCAAATTATCCATCGCCTGCTCTGTTACTGAATCGTAATATTCTAATTGCCAAACCTCACGGCGTGCCGAAAATAATGTTGTTTTCGTTAACATTTTCTAATCCCGTGGTGTCGTTATATATGCCACCCACACTGCCTCTATTAATGCTACGGTGAACGTATTTTGTAATCCATTTTCTGTAATAGTTTGGTTTTTTTTTAAGCTCTTTAGAAACCTGGTAAGGCAAACCCTCATTAATTGGGGACCGGTTTTATTTCTTTTTAACAGGGAAGGCAAAAGTAGAATTAGCCCGTTTTATAGCTGCTTCTTTACATTTCTGCGCTGCCGACTCTATCTCGGATAACTCCTTCAGAAAGGGATTAGCAGGTGCCGTAGACAACATAGAACGTAACAGTGGTGAAGGTGAAAATTTCAGCACGGGGGTGGGGGGGGTAGTGTCTCTCATGGCTGAGGAGGTAATGGTAAGAGAGGGTATAAATCTGGTTCCCCCTCCGCACTAAGTGGCCCAGGGTCAAAAGGGTCTTCAGTCTCAGAATTATTTGGGACAGCTTTAGCTCAATCATATATATTTTGGCCCTTTGGCCCCTGTTTCTATCTTTTTTCTTTTTTTTTTTTTTCCTTTTTCTAACAATAGCCTCTAAAGGTTTGAGCTGCGCCAACATGGAGTATAAAAACTGCCGTGTCACAATAACAGCATCAGGAATCTCAAAACCTAGCCCTTTAGGTGTCTGTAAGCATTCCCCTACTCGCTCCCACATAGCGCTATCAAGTGCGCCATCTACTGGGAACCAATTACGATGTTCTTTTACCAACAGCAGCGATCACATTAGGTGGGTTTTAGTTACACGGTAACCAGCAGCACACAATACCTGTTGCGGTGCTTTTTAATGTAATTTAGCTCTTGCGAAGCCATCTGTCCCATTACAATGATCCTGTAGTTTTCCTGTTCAATGGGTGCAGGTGTTCCTATTTAAGGAATGTAGCCACAAAAACCTTAGTAGAATTAAAAAGCAAACTCACCTAGAGGTTTTCCTCACACAGGGCACCTATCTGCAGGGATGAAGGAGATGCAGACTTCGTAGCCTTTTTCTAGGTATATTCTTTAATCGGCACGCATGTGCGGCATAGCCAAGGAAGCTCTCTTGCTTCTCTCTTTCAAGCAATTATACAGAGCATGCTCGTTCCTGAACTAAAAAGCCAAGGGGGATGTTTTAACATTCTTCTCTGGCGCGTCCACGCTAGTGACTGTTTGTGGTTACGTCCTCTCTCACGTATCCTCCCAGGCGGTTTCCAGCCTGGCTTTTCTGTATGCTCAAGATTCATTTTGCCATGTGGCTTGTTTGGAACACCTGGTCTTTTATCATGTTTATTCTTACATGTTGAACATTAGCTTCACGCTTCTATTTTAGTCTCAATCTATCTTCCATATTGTTGGCACTGCTCCCACAAGGTAGCAAATTCAAAAACTTGTTAGGGGGAGATTCAAAGTGGAACATAAAAAGCCATGGGCTAAAGTTTCTAGGACAGGAAATTCAGTAAATAATAACAGAAATAAAATTTTTAAAGCAAAAAACTAAAACAAGGGAAAGGGAACTAGATAAATGGAGACATTAAAAGAAAATTTAAATAGCCAGAGAGCAAGGAAAATGGAAAAAGAAATAGGGAGCGCAAACTGAATAAGGGACAAAAGAGTCAAATGTGACGGGGCATGTAACAGACAAGAAAGGATTAAAACTCAGGGATAGTCAGCTTAACAAAAGGAGACAGAGAAGGAAACCTGAAAATGCAAAAAGCTACGGTATGGTCATCAGACAACTGAAAATAAGAGACGGTGAACTAAATTACCTGTACAGGTGTAGAAACACTTTTTAAAGCCAAGAGATTGAGAGAGGAAAAAAATTCAAAAACAGAGACAGCAATCTAAATTAATAGAGTTGTGGGAAAAAAAAAATCATAAAAGAAGCACAGGCTGCAGGACTCACGGGAAGGAAATAACAAATAAACATGTTAGCTGGGATAAAATTAAGCACAGAAAACCTAAAAAGCCACATGAGGCAAGACAAGCAAACCTAAAAAATAAAGGCTGAAAAAGAGACTGTCCTGGGTTACAGTGTAAAATGTGCCAAAAGGAAAAAAAAAATATTCTATTACCATCTTCAGGAGCTGTTGAGACCAGGTGGGGAGGTGCTCCCTGCCTCCCCCCTCTGGACTATCTCCTGTTAATGGCCCATCAAGGAACTGCCTCACGACTCCCCATCCCATTGTGAGATGCTCCGCCCGGGGAGGGGGGGGAAGGAGCCAAGCAGTCCATGCCAAATAAAAACTGAGATCTCCAACACCCTAGCAGCCTTCTTCCACGGGATTCCCAGAGGAGTTTTTCCCCCCCACTGGAGTTCCAGAGGACAAGAGCTACCTACCTACCACTGGACCTTTGGAGGAAGACCAGACTCTTTTACCTGATTGCTGCTTCCACAGAACTACATCCATCGCTTCAGGAGGACTGCAGCCATCATCTTATCGGACTGCTACTGACTAACAGGGTGTCAGGTTGTATTCCTGACTATCAGTGTAAACCAGTGGGTTGTTTGTTTTTTCCCTGCCTTGTGTTATAAATATATATATATATATATATATATATTAGTAAAGAACTGTTATTCCTATTCCCCATATCTTTGCCTGAAGGCCCGTTAATTTTGAAATTATAATAATTTGGAGGGAAGGGGGTTGCACTTTCCATTTCAAGGGAGGCTCCTGCCTTCCTCCATAGACACCTGTCTTTCAAACCAAGACAGAGACGCACATCAAAAGTAAATTCAAAAAGTGACTGGGTACTCAAGAAACTGGAAACTATTAAAAAGAAGGGTAGAGAGCTGGGTCAAAGGAGAGGACAAACAAACAAAAAAAACCTTAAAACCACCACCACCAAACTAGATAAAAGCAGACACAGAAACAAAATTTTTAAAGCCAAGAGACTAAGACAGGAAAGAATGGAACAATAGCCAAAATAACGAGAGGAAAGAACAAAGAGCCACAGCAAAAGAAAATGCCAAGGTAGAAAGAATATCTAAATAGTCAGGGCGTAGAGGAATGTGTCAAAATTAAGACAGCAAATGGGATCTAAGGAGACAAAGTTTTAAAAGGAAATAAGACAAGACAAAAAATTTAAACTCAGTGATGGAGAACTAAAATGGATTAAAAAAAAAGTAAATGAAAGAGCACTAAGTAAAGAAAGGAAATAATAAAAGTAGGCATAAAAAACGAATAAAATATATGGTTACTAGGGAAATGAAAAAGTTATTAAATAGGGACAGCAAACCAACAACAAGTAGAAAGAAAATGGGAATAACATCAGCACTAAGGAAAACTAAGAAATAATTAAAAAACCAGCAAAGGGTATAATCACTGCTACTCTTCATTTCTTTCTCCTCATTTGTCCCAGTTCTCCCTAGTTTCCCCATCTTTGCCTCCGTTGCCCCCGGTCCCCCTCCCTTCTCCTTTTCATCTCTGTTTCCCCTCTCATTTCCCCCCTGTCCAGTGTATGTGATGCTGAACCTGGGCCTTTCTCACAGCTCTTACCTGGAACAGACGACTCCCGTTCTCTCTGTGACTAAAGCCCAATGCCTGCACATCCAGCCAGCTGCGGAGCTACTACCACCAGCAGCAGCGGAGCACCCACCCCAGAGCAGAATGAGCTCCCTGTTGACTTACCAAGAGCGCCACAGCATCCATTGGTCTTTCCTTAACCCCGCCATTACCCTTGCTCCATTCCCAAGCGCTTCTGCCGGACTATCCTAAAGCACACCGAGCTCCCTACTAAATCGCTGAGGGTGCTGGGTCTTTTCCGGGCTTTTCAAAAGCCCACCACGTACCCTGCTGCCTTCCACCATCCAAACTTTGGCAGTTATCATCTCTGTGCAGACCAATTAGGACCCAATTAGGTTAAAAAAAAAAAAAAAAACAACCAGCAAGTGGAAAAAAAATCCTGACTGGTTTTTTTTTCTTATTAGAATATCTTGGGTTTGGGGGGTGTGTTTGTTTTGGGGTTGTGGTTTGTTGCTTTTTTTATACAAGGCCTGGAAAAGAAAAATACCTCTACTCCAACCACAACATGTTAACAATGCTTACATACTACCCCACAACCAAAGCCACACACATGCACAACGCTCACTTCACTTACCCTACAAACCACCCCTCCCTCTCTGCTCTGCCCTTCGCCCACTGCTTGCCACCACAGGTCTGCGGCTCTCCTCAGGAACAGGGTTCCCGCTGGCCTCCAAAATTGCCCTGCCTTTGAAAACCCCAGCCCGAGGCCCTCCACAGTCGAAACTTTTACAATTAACAGTACCAGACAGGGCAAAAGAAAAAAAAAAAGACCCGGCACCGTACAGTGCAATGTAGTCTTAGATCACAGTCAAGACCCAGCACAACACAGAACCATATGGTGTGACCCAGTCTTAGACCACAGTCAAGACCCCATGCAATACAAAGCTGTACAGTGTGACACAAGACCCCGTGTGACACGGAGCCGTACGGCGTGATGCAGTCTTATGTCACAGTCAAGACCCGGCGCGACACAGAGCCATAGAGTGTGATGCAAGACCCAGTGCCGTAAGGAGCTGTACAGTGCGACACAATCTTAGATTACAGTCAAGACCCGGCGCGACACAGAGCCATAGAGTGTGATGCAAGACCCAGTGCCGTAAGGAGCTGTACAGTGCGACACAATCTTAGATTACAGTCAAGACCCGGCGCGACACAGAGCCATAGAGTGTGATGCAAGACCCAGTGCCGTAAGGAGCTGTACAGTGCGACACAATCTTAGATTACAGTCAAGATCCGGCGCGACACAGAGCCATAGAGTGTGATGCAAGACCCAGTGCCGTAAGGAGCTGTACAGTGCGACACAATCTTAGATTACAGTCAAGATCCGGCGCGACACAGAGCCATAGAGTGTGATGCAAGACCCAGTGCGACACAGAGCCATAGAGTGTGATGAAATATGCAGCCGTACGGTGCAACACAATCTTAGACCACAGTCAAGACCCAGCATGACACAGATCCGTATGGTGTGATGCAGTCTTAGATCACAGTCAAGACCCAGCACAATGTGGAGCCGTACGGTGACACGCAATAGCAGGTGTGACACAGCCCTATGGTATGACAGAGCGCCGTACAGTGCAATGCAGTCTTAGACCAAAGTCAAGGCGTGGTGCAATACAGAGCCATAGAGCATGATGCAAGACACAGCACAATACAGAGCCATACGGTGCAACGCGATCTCAGTCCACACCAGCATGGTGCTGCAATGCAAGATGACTACAATGCCATGCCATACAGTGTCCTACAAAAACAGAACGCTACAGTGCAATACTGTATTAGGTGACCATCAGTACAGATACAGAGCAATACAATACAAAACCAGAACAATGGACATGTGAGAAGCTGGGCTTTAAGACTTAAGCCCATAAGGACACCAGGATGAAAGGCCTGTAGGGCAGCTTTATGGAAGTGGATTTTTCAAGAGCAGATCGTACCCGCCCACATTGCCTCTACAAGGGCGACCCTCCAGGAACATTCACAATGTCAGGCATGCTTTTGGCTCCGATGAAAATAACTGCTCAAGGGGCTTGATAGTGAAGCAGCAAATCACCTGAAACCCTACTGACACACATACCAAGCGCAGAGAGCCCAGGGGGCGAAACAGGGACCTGTGGAAGGCATCGTCTAAGAGATGGAATGCAGATGACACAAATGACACTAAGCCACGGACACAGGCTGGAACGGCCCCGCTCCGCACACGTTCCCATCCCGTGTAACAGACCCCGGGCCCTCTAACCGCTCTCAGACTTAAGCCACCCCTAACAGCCTTGTCCACAACTCCAAATTTAAATGCCCTGCTAGCCCCAGCCACCCACTGCTTTTTGCCCCTTGACTTACCTTTCAGAGGGCAGGGTCCAGAATCCCTCCTCATCAGAAGCACACGATCCGAGTGGGATGCTCCTGCATTCACCAGGTTCTTCATCGTGCAAGACAGAACGCCACCCCTCACAGACATGCCACACGGCATTCATCTCTACCAAATGACACCCACCTTCTAAGTGCTGCTCCCAAGAAATCAGATGTCATGTCCAGCATCTCCCACGGAAACCAGAAAACTGATGAAATATATCACCTGTTATACTCAGAAGTTACCATCCGCTCCACAGTTCCTAGCCTGCCGCTCCTCTCTCATCCACCGACTCGCCTCAAACCCTCGGCCCTTTGAGGAGAGCCCACGGGGCACCTGCAAAGCCCGAGACAAATGCTTAACAGAGTCACCATGTGATCCTCAGCGATTCAAGCTTAACTATGCCGCTTATCGAGTCTCTCGCCTTTTCTCAACGCACTCTTTGTCGTGTGACTTCTCCCACCCTAGAAGGAACGCGGCACCTGCCAAAGAAAGAGAGGAAAGCGTACGCTAAGATACCGCCCAAAGCCTTGGCTCGCTTGAGGCTCTTTCCCTCCGTCTCGGTCGCTTGACCGGCCAGAGTCAGATTCTTTAGTCTGCCTGCCCCCTGTCAAACTCAAACAACGGGGTATGATTCTGGCTACATCAATAATATGACATATCAAACTGCTACCATAGCACAGTGGTCATCGCGCACGTTGCCAGAATTTGCTCTAGCGTGGATCTCTCACTTGACATTTTGATCCGCACCTAGAAAATAAAAACAAATCAGCGTAATCTAGTCAGAACCACTGACAGTCACGTCGCATCTCTGATATCAGACACCTGCCCACCTTTGTCCGGCGCTCGACTTTCCTCTTCTCTTGCCCTTTGGCGTGGGGTTCGTCGCTCCGCATCTGAAAAAGCAACCCAAACAAACCCTTTAAAGCAGTTACCTGCATGCTGACCGGTACCTTGATGAGACCCGAGGCCTATCTTATTTTCGCATGTGCCTTCTAACTACAGCTTAAAAACCACCAATTATTGAGCCCCACGTGTGCGGACTACCACAAATTGCTGCTCCCAGAAGGTGAGACTCCAACCTGAGACACACCCGCAAAACTCTCCGCAAGTCACTGTGGCAGCTGTCTACAGCTACTTGCCTGGAGATGGACTGTACGGTCTTCACCAAAATAATCCGGGCGGATCAAGTTATCACCACACGACAATAGAGTTATGCTACCCTGCCTTTAATATCGCTACATCCCCAGGCAAGGCAGATCCAACCCTGACATGAAGGCCAACAATACACACCAACACCATGAGAAACACGATCGTGAGACGCAATAAGACCACAATCAGATGTGACTCCAGTGAGGAAGACGCTGCAGGCAGAAAAGCCCTATGGAGCCTCAAGGGAGGAAATGCTTCGCAGTCATCACAGAAGAGAGTCGAATGTAGCGCTCCGTTACATGAAGTTATGGTCAAAACAGAGAAGACCGATGCACGAGAATCCTGACTTTGTGACCTACAAACCTAAGGGTGCAAGGAAGACGTCTCAGTCCACAGACAGAGCTGCCGACACAGCCCGGAAGGACGCTGCAAACGAGGAATGCCCAGAACTCAAGAGATAGGAGACCGATCCACGCCTCACGCTTGTTATGTAAGCAAAGAAGCGCCCGACTGACCCTATGCCGATGAGGCTGGGCATTCGAGATGCCAAGGATGGCACCCGAGATGCCCATCTTGCTCCTTGAGCACAAAGAGCAATGAGAACCTCAAAACCAAAAAACATCCAGGACACAGAAGATCAACTAGACAAACCACACAAGAACACAGAGACAGGCCGGAACTACCTTGCCCGGCACACACCACTTGTGTGGAAAAGTAACCCAGCTCCCTTTAACTGTCCAAAAGCAACTGCTCCTGGACAGCCCTCTCCCCTATACTAACTCTAAAATTCCCTCCCCCAAAATCCTAACCTTATCGCCCCACAAACCACCCCCACCAACCCCAGGACCTGCCCCACAACTTAGCATTCGAAGGGCCAGGATCCAAATCCATTCTCAAAGGAAACACATCAGATCAATGGGACACTCCCCTGGTATCCATTTCTTCTTTATCATCTGCAAAATCCAAACAAAACAAAAAAACCCAGTCCTGGCAGACAGCATCGCAGCAGTCACAAACAACCTTTCCCACAACACACACCCCGCCAAAAAGCATGGTGTCATTCCACTCAACTGCTCCTCACCTGCTCCAAAGCCGGATGCTGCAGCCATCATCACTTATGACACCTGGGATACCAGGAAACAAAATTACTGTTGTGCTTACGAGACATCACCAGCCCCGTGATCCTCCTTGCTAATAGCCAGCTCAACTCAAATGCTTGGCCGAGTCCAGAGGCGGCCCACACAGTGCCTGAAAAAACAAAGGTAAGCGCTTAACCAAGTTGCCATGTAATATTTGGCTCTTAGACGCTGACCCAGCACACAGCCTCAGCTTCTCGGATGGCTCATTGGCGTGCAGCTTCGTCCTTCCGAGCCCATGTGTGGTACCTGCGAAAAACGAGGCAAAAAACGTGTTCTGAGCTACTGCCCGAAACAGACGCGTGCCCACAGCAACACCTAGCTCTTGCTCCTTTACCTCACCCCCTCCCTGGTCCGGTCTCCGTCATTTTGGGTGGCCGCATTGAGGCTCGGGTACCACCTGTAAAACACAAACAACAAGGGACGCCTAAAACTTCACCAACAATATGAAAACTGAAAAATAACCGCTACTTCACCCACTAGCCACAGCTCACCTTGCCAGAGTCAGCACCGGCACCAGCATCCCGCTTTGCACATCGCTGCGCACGTTCACATTAAAAAAAAGAAAAACATAAATGTAGCCACATAGCCACCAGTCACAACTTCCCTCCAACACCCTGCACCAACTCACCTTCTTACAGGGCTCTGCTCACTGCCTCTGTTGCTCTTCAAAGAGCTACTTATCCCTCTGCATCTAAAAAACCCAAATTGTTACACAGTTTACCCAGGTGCCAATCAAGAGCTTCACAATTCCAGAGCTCTCATCTCTGCTTCAGAGTACCACCTAGAGGCCAGGGGCAGCCTGCCATTCAAAACAACACACCCAGCTTAGAGGCACGCACACAAGTCTTAACACCTTTGAGATGCAATCTGCTTCGCTCCCACTCAACAGCCCCTCCCAGAAGGCTCCCATCCTCTCTGTAGAACACTCCCGAAATGACTGGCCGCCCAGCCTGCCACCGGCTACTCAACCCAATATGACTGTACAACCGTTGCCTAAACGGTTTATGGATATCAAAATGTTAACCAGAGACACTTATCGCTATACCACCTACACTTGACTCTACAGCCCCAGGCAGAGCAGCTCCAAGCCACACACGCACACAGACAAAGTGAGACCAACGCTACACAGAACTCTACAAACGAGGTGATGCAAAGATGAGAGAAAGCTATTGGCAAGAAGGATGACTCCCGAATGAGTTGCGCTGTCGGGCAAGACGACCTACAGAGCCATAATGCAAGGTGAGGAGTTTCTACGGCAGCCCCAGAAAAAAAAAAAAAAGGGCAGGAACCTAATGGCCCGTTCCGAGAAGTTACGGTCAAAACCGAGACGACTGATGTGCAAGAAGCCTGTCTTCAAGACCTAAGAATGTAAGGATGCAGGGAAGAGGTCTCAGTCCGCAGAAACGGACAGCTAGCGATCAGAGTTGCCGGCACAGCCCAGAATCACGCCGCAAATGAGGATGGCCTGGAAAAGTCCAAGACGCAAGACATATCCACGTTTGAAACTCCTCGCGCAAAAAAAGAAAAAAGAAATGCCCAACTGGCACTACATCACCCAGTACAGGCATTTGAGACCACAGGGATGACGCCCAAGACGTCTGGCTTGCTCTTCAAGTGCAAAGCGGAATGAGGACATTGAGACCCGAGAAATTTCCTAGACACAGTGAATGGACTAGACAAACTACACAACACCACAGAGACAAGCTGGAACTGCCCTGCCCTTGCTCATCTGGTGCCAAAACGTAACCCATTCCTTTCCCTGCCCAAGGAGACCTGTTCCTGGACAGCCCTCTCCCCTGTGTTCACTTTAAAATCCCCTCCACGAAATTCCCAAACTTATCTCCCGCCTACTCCACCGTCCCCTACCTCCAGCACCTGTCCTGCAACTTAGCTTGCAGAGGGCCAGGGATCCAAATCCATCCTCAGCAAAAGAAACACGTGAGCCAAATGGGACTCTCCCACAGACTCCAAATTCCTCTTACTCGTCTGTAAAATCCAAACGAAAAACCAAAATATTGCTGCCAGACAGCATTGGACCAGTCAATGCCAACCTCTGACAAAACACACCCCCCCACACCCCCACCCCACCCCCACCCAAGAAGGGCCATGTCATTCCACTCCTCACCTGCTCCGCACCAGTTCGAAAGCTAGGCACTGCAGCCTTTGTCGATCGTGGCACCTGAGATACCAAGAAATAAAACTACTGTTGTGCTTGTGAGAAGTCACTGGCCCCGCAACTCTCCTCACTAATAGCCAGCTCACCTCAAACACGCATCCTATTCTAGAAGTGGCCTGCACATCACCTGCGAAAGAAAAGGTAAGTGTTTAACCAAGCTGCCATGTGAGACTTGGCTCTTAGATGCCGACCTAGCACACAACAGCCTCAGCTGCTCGGACGGCTCATCGGCATGCAGCTTCATCCCTCCGAGCCCATGTGTGGCACCTGCGAAAAACGAGGCAAAAACCAAGGCAAAAAATGTGTGCCGAGCTACTGCCCGAAACCGATGCCTGTCCGCAGTGATGCCTAGCTCCCGCTCCTTTACCTCACCCTCTCCCCGGTCCAGCCTCTGTCATTTCGGGCGGCTGCGTTGAGGCTCGGGTACCACCTGTAAAACACAAACAACAAGGGATGCCTAGAACTTCACTGACAATACAAAAACTGAAAAATAACCGCTACTTCACCCACTAGCCACAGCTCACCTTGCCAGAGTCAGCACTGGCACCAACATCCCGCTTTGCACATTGCTGCACACCTTGAAAGAAAAAACACCAAACCATAATGTGGCCACATAGCCACAACTTCCCTCCGACACCCTGCACCGACTCACCTTCTTACAGGGCTCCACTCGCCTCCTCTGTCGCTCCTTAAAGAGCTACTCATCCCTCTGCATCTGAAAAAAAAAAACCCAAATTGTTACACAGCTTACCCAGGTGCAGATCAAGAGCTTCACAATTCCAGAGCTCTCATCTCTGCTTCAGAGTACCACCTAGAGGCTAAAGGCAGCCCGCCTTTAAAAACAACACACCCAGCTTAGAGGCACACACTCACGAGCCTTAACACCTTTGAGATGCAATCTGCTTCGCTCTCAACTCAACCGCCCCTCCCAGAAGGCTCCCATCCTCTCTGTAGAACACCCCCGAAATGACTGGCTGTGCAGTCTGCCACCAGCTACTCAACCCGAGATGACTGTACAACCGTTGCCTAAATGATCTAGGCATATCAATGCGTTAACCAGAGATATAGCACCTACCCGTGACTCTACAGCCCCAGGCAGAGCAGCTCTAAGACACACACACGCACACAAAGACAAAGGGAAACTAACGCTACACAGAACTCTACAAAAAAGGTGACACAAAGATGAAAGAAACCTCTTGGCAAGAAGGATGACACCCGAATGAGTTGCGCTGTCGGGCAAGACCTACAGAGCCGTGAGGCAAGGAGGTTCTATGGCAGCCTCTAGAAAAAGATTTGAACATAATGGCCTGTTATAAGAGGTAACGGTCAAAACACAGGTGATGTGTGCGCGAGAAATGTGGCCTCAAGACCTATGAGCATAACTATGCAGGGAAGAATTCTCAGTTTGCAAAAACCAACAGCTAGTGAGAAGAGCTGCCGATGCATTCTTGAGCGACATGGCAGATGAGGACCGCCCAGTAACTTCCGAGATGCGAGACCCATCCGCGCTTTAAGCTTGTTATGCAAGAGAAGCGATGCCAAACAGGCACTATGCTGGCATGTACAGGCAGCAGAGACCCCAGGGATGGCGCCCGAGATATTCATCTTGCTCCTTGAGCAGAAAAAGGAATGAGGACATCGAGACCCGAGACACATCCAAGACAGAAGACCGACTGGACAAACTACATAACAGAGACAGGCTGGAACTGCCCTGCCTGACGCATCCTAGTCTGGCGCAGAAAACTAACGTGGCTCCCTTTACCTGCCCACAGGGAACTGTCCCTGGACAGTCCTCTCCCCTGGGCTAATTTTAACTCCGTCCCTGCAACTTCCAGCCTTGCCCTGTCCTCGGCCCTGGCCCCTCAACTTAGCTTTCAGAAGTCTAGCTGTCCGAATCAATTCTTGACCAAAAAATCAACCACATTAGCTAACTCAGATGCTGGTGTGATCCCCAGGTTCCTCCGTCATGTGCAGAAAAAAACCCCACCAAATAACAAATTCTGTGATCAGTAATCACCACATCAGCCAACACCAACCTCTGTCACAACACCCCCTTCACTGGAAGCACCACGGTGTTCTGCTCACCTGCTCCGATTGCAGTGTTGGATGCTGCAGCCATCGTTGCTTGTGGCACCCGAGATACCCAAAGATGTAAAATTACCGTTGAGCTTGCGAGAAGTCACCGGCCTCGTGAGCCTCCTCGCTACTACACCAGCTCACCTCAAATGCTCATCCAATTCCACAAGCAGCCTGCGCACACCTGCAAAACTAAAGAGAAACACTTCACTGAGTTTCTGCAGGATACTTTGCTCTTACACACCAACTCATCCAACAACTACCTTGCCCGCTCGGACCGGCTGTCAACGTGAAGCTTCACCCCTCTGAGGCTGTAGAACTTCATCACCTGAAAAAAAAAAAAAAAAGGCAAATAACTCATGCCGAGATACTGCCCAAACTGCAGCTGGGCCCCATCCATTCCCATCTCCTGCTCCTTTACCTCACCTGCTCACCAGCCCTGCCTCTGCCCTTTACTGGTTGCTACATTAAGGCTTGCGTACCACCTGTAAAACACAAACAAGGGATGCTTATAACATCATTGACAATGAGATGCCTAAAAAATAGCTGCTACTTCAGCCCACTAATCATTACTCTCCTCTCCCATCCCACTTTGCTCATTGCTTTGTGCCTTCAAAATAAAAAAAAAACTTGAAACCTATAAGCTAATCAGACAACCACCGGTCACATCTCCCCTCTGACAATACATGCCGACGCACCTTCTTCCATCCCTCCGCTCGCCTCTCCTTCATTGCCCTTTAGCGCGCAGCTCGTTCCTCTGCGTCCAAAAAAGCGATATCAAACAAATCGCCCAGGTGCTATCAAAAGCTTAACAATTCCAGAGATCTCATTTCCACTTAGGAATGCCATCTGGAGGCCAAATACAGCCTGCCACTAAAAACATCTGGTCACCTCCCATGTCTCTGCATAGCACTACAGAAATAACTCTCCTCGCTTGGTGGCTATACAGCTACTTACACTGAAGCGGACCACTCAAAATCAGAGATGCTGACGTGGCCCGGAACAACGACACCAAACCACACCGACTGGAAACTTCCGAGACACGAGACCTATCCGAGCTTTAAGCTTGTTATGCGAGAAAAGACGTGCCCGAGTGGCACCGTGCTGACGAGTATGGGCATTCGAGACCCTAGGAATGGTGCCTGAGGCACGTGAAGTGCTCCTCGAGCGCAAAGAGCAACGAGGACATCGAGACCCGAGAAAGGTCCGATACACAGAAGACACGCTACACAAGCTACGCAGCTACAGGCTGGAAGAGTCCTGCCTGGCACAAGCTAGTATTGTGCCAAGAGCAACCCGCTCCCTTTACCTGCCCAAAGGGGATGGTTCCTGGACAGCCCTCTCCCCACGCCAATTTTGAAACCCCTCCTTACAGCTCCCAACCTTGTTCCCTCCTCCCAGAACCCCCTCCCAAACACCAGTCCCTCCACTTAGCTTTCGGAGGGCCGAGGCTCTGAATCCATCCTCAACAAAATACTACATCAGCCAGCCAGGATGTTCCTCAGTTACCAGGTTCCTCTTCATCTGCACAGAAATGGTACCAGCAGTAAGTATCAACACAGACTTCGTCCACAACATTCTTCTGCTCAAAAGGAACGTGGCCTTCCTCTCGTCTGCTCCAATGTCAGCCTCGGATGCTGTAGCCATCATCGCTTGTGACACCTAAAATGCCAGAAGACGGAAAACTACCATTGCGCTTCTAAGAAATCACATAATTTGTCATCTCACAGATGCATACAAGATGTTCACCCTAACCCCTGTTAGCTAACCTCGCCAACAGTCCTATTATAGAGAGAAGGTAACAACGATTAACACAGTGTACAACAAGTAGTCGTATAGCTCGATAGTTCCATCTTCAATAAAGTCAGGAGTTCCAAAAAAGCATGATACACCTAGATTAAATAAAAAAAGCACACTATTAAGCCCTCATCCCAGCCCAGAAGACTCAAAACAAAATTATTGACCTAAAAAAAAAAAACAAACCTGTATACAAGCATACTTTCTGAGATAAATACAGCTGAACCTTGACCAATCCTGAAGCTCTTACCTCAGACAGAGTTCTCTGCTTCTTTAAACATCAAAACATATCTGCCCAAATATTTTAGAGAGGTCAAAACCTGCCACTACTTGAAGGCCCAGCAGAGCACTGACCTCAGAGAAGGCCCAGAGCAGAATGACCTCGCTGAGTAGAGCCCCGGGGCTCATATACTCCAGGACCTGCCCACCACCCTTCCCGCAATCACCTGGGAAAGGGGCAGGGCCAACCCCCACAACACATAAAGGTGACTGGAGGAGCAGCAGGGAGTTTTCTCAGCTGTCTTCAGTTTGTGGGGTGCAAATTGTCAAATGGAGAAAGCCACCTGTACCAGAAACAAATATTCCTGCTCTTTTACTGCAGCTACATTAATTGCATCAGCAATGTGACTGGATAGGGAATTCTAAAGAAAAAAAAATTATTTTTCTGGGGTGTAGGTAGGAAAAAAGATAGATGCCCTATGAAGCTGTGTAGGAAAGTAGCTCATTAAATACAACAGCAAGATTATTATCAAAAATTATGTGCTTTCCTTTATCTATAAAACAAACAAAATGGAAGCAATAGCAAATTAAAATAGGCAGATAAAAAGGAAATTTTGAAGGAAGGATTAAGAACAGAGCATGGCAGGGGAGAGAAATAGGGTCAGCAAACGAAATAAGTGAAGATATTAAATAAAGGTGATGAAGGTGAAGATGTGCAGGAAGACATAAGCCACACGAACACGGACCCGGATAAATGGAGACACAAAGAGAAAATTTAGAGGGAGACTTGGAAATGCCATTTTCACAAGCAATGAGGAAGAATGAAGTAAGCTGGTGGGGAGACAGAAAGGAAAGGTACAAGGTGACAGTTTACAGAGCAATGCTAGCAGAAGACAGAAAAGCTTTGGGGAACCAGAAAGCCTGAAAGGCAGACAGAGGCAGGGACAGGCAAGGAGGCAAGCAGAGATCTGGAAAACCGTGGGAGGGATGGGCCGGGATCCATGTGAGGCGACACGTGGCTCCTGGTGCCAACGGCAGACCTCCAGCACCCCAAAGCTTATCTCTCTGTCTCTGCCCCTTCCTCCTCCACAGTACCGGCTGCCTGACCTTAGGAGTAGGCAGTGGGTGATTCAATGCACCTCTCCCATGATGTTTCCTGGACACGCAGCAGCTCAAGTGTGTGGCCGACGGAGGCAGCAACGTCCTGGTGTCGTGTGCTGGTCGGGTGCTCTGTTGGGGATGGCTCCTTCCTTGCCACAGTGTAACGGGTCTGTGTGGCAAGGTTTTGGTAGCAGGGGGGTTACAGGGGTGGCTTCTGTATGAAGTTGCTAGAAGTTTCCCTTATGTCGGATATAGCCAATGCCAGCTGGCTTTAAGACGGACCTGCCGCTGGCCAAGGCTGAGCCAATCAGCAAGAGTGTTTTTCGCCTCTGTGATAACATATTTAAGAGAGTGAAAAAGTTGTTGTGCAGCAGTAATTGCAGCGAGTGAGAGGAGCGAGAATATCTGAGAGAAACATCCTGCAGACACCAAGGTCAGTGAAGAAGGGGGGGAGGAGATGCTCCAGGTGCCACAGCAGCGATTCCCCTGCAATGTGTGGTGAAGACCATGGTGAAGCAGGTTGTCCCCCTGCAGCCCATGGGCGGAGGAGCAGATGACTGCCTACACCCCATGGAGGGCCCCCACATCAGAGTAGGTGGCTACCTAAAGGAAGCTGTGACCCCGTGGGAAGCCTGCACTGGAACAGGCTCCTGGCAGGACCTGTGGTCTGTGGAGAGAGAGAAGTCCACGCTGGAGCAGGTTTGCTGCTAGAGACCCCGTGAGGGGGGCTCATGCTGGAGCAGTCGGTTCCTGAAGGACTGCACACCATGAAGGAGACCCCCGTTGAGGCAGTTCATCAAGGACTGAACCCGTGGGAAGACTCAGGCTGGAGAAGTCACAGAGGACCTTCTCCCATGAGGGGGACCCCACATTAGAGCAGGGGAAAAGTGTGAGAAATCCTCCCCCTGAGGAGGAAGAAGCAGCAGAAAACAACAGTGTGATAAACTGACCCTAACCCCCATCCCCTGTTTTCCCCCCTGTGCCACTGGAGGGGAGGAGGGAGGAAAATCGGGATCAAAGTTATGCCTGGGAAAGGAGGGAGGGGTGGGGGGAAGGTGTTTTAAGATTTGGTTTTATTTCTCATCACTCCTCTCTGAGTTAATTGGTAATAAATTACATTTCCTTTCAGTTGAGTCTGTTTTGCCCATGACTGTAAATGCTGAGTGATCTCCCTGTCCTTATCTCAACCCCACGAGCCTGTTATTTTTCTTTTTTTTCCCTCTCCTCTCTCCTGTCCAGTTAAGGAGGGGGAGTGATAGAGTGGCTTCGGTGGGCACCTGGCATTTTGGCCAGGGTTAACCCACCACACACGGGGACTGGCTGCTCCTTGCTGGGGACAGCTCCTTGTGGAAGCCCCTTTGTTTGACTCCTCAGCCAGTTCCTGCAGCTGGGCATGCCCAGGCAGTCCCCTTCCTAGCCCACAGCAGGGCCAGCCCTACCGTCAACCTCACTGTCCACACCTGCCCCAGCTCCAGCTAGAGTCCATCAGGAACAAGGGCCTGGCAAAAGCACACTGGCCCCTCCCTGGCACCTGCCCACAGCCACAGGCTCTGTACCCAGGGGCTTGAAAGCCATCCAGGGGCACAAGAAAAGTTTACTCATTCCTGCTCAGAACAAATCCTGGCACCGAGTCAGCTATAAGGCTCGGTGCCCAAACGCAGCAGGACAGTGGGAGACAAGAGAAGAGGAGAAGCAGGAGGAAGATAGAGAAGAGGTGGGGGACAGGCAACAGGGAAACCAGACGCTGTCGATGGGAGAGGGACGGGAAGCGGGGCAACAGTAGAGAGAGAGGAGAGCTGAGAGATTTAGCAAAAAAAAAAAAAAACCAAACAGGGAGAGATGGAGGAATATATGAGAGAGGGGGAGCAGGAGAGAGAGGCCAAAGGGACCAGCAGGACAACAAGGTAGAGACAAGACGAGGGACAAAGGAAAAATATAAAGTGATAAGGGAAAAGAAGCAGAAGCAAGAACTAACACATAGGGTCAGGAAGAAATAAAGAGGGAGATTTAGGACAGTGAACTGCACTAGTACATGTAGTAGATACATGGCTTTCATTTCCATTTCATTTTATACATATAAATGAGTATTATTGTCTCTCTATATATGAGAGACATTTTTCACTATTTGAACACCTCACACCCATATTTACATGTTTTAATATTTTTTTAATCCCCCCTCATGAATTTTCAGGTGGGTTTTGGCTATGATTCCCCCACACACCTTTTTTGGGGGAACTCCACAACCCCCCTCATCCCCTACTCACCCGCTACTCTGCTGCATCATCACTCCCTGTGATACTTAGAAGCCCAAGTGACATCACACACACAAGCCCCTTTTTATTCACTCAGAAAAAGAGAGTCACAAAATGAGGGAAACTGCCCCAACCAGCAGCTCATTAACTCTGAGAACACTATTTACATACGTACGAACCTCCACCCCATAAAAGGGGAGCTCTGCTAGAAAAATAAAGGAGGGTAGCCCCCCCAGATGGCTGCAGGCCCCTCCCAGCCCCTATCCCACAGGCTGGTGGCTGCCCCATGGTGGGGCAGGGAGCGTGCCAGAGGATAGTGCCACTTTTCTTGCTCAGGCTCTGCTCTGCAATGGTCAAACCCAGGCTTGGGGGGTGATCGATTACGCACCACAAGATGCTTACAGACACACACCTAGAAAACAAAAATCCCAAATATATTGCAGCATATTAAAAAAATAGTACAGAAGAAAGCAGAGGAATTAATTCAGAATAAGGGATAGGATAGTAGTCAAGCTAGAGGAGGATTCTAGGTAAACAGGTCCACTCAAAATACAACACATCCTTTAAAAGCCATTTGAACACTTAAAAGCAGTATTAAGACTAGAATCATCGAATGGTTTGTGTTGGAAAGGACCTTAAAGACCATCTAGTTTCAACCCCCCCTGCCACGGGCAGGGACACCTTCCACTAGACCAGGTTGCTCCGAGCCCCATCCAATCCGGGCTTGAACAATTCCATGGGAGAGGGCAGCCACAGCTTCTCTGGACAGCCTGCTCCAGTGTCTCACCACCCTCATAGCAATTCTTCCTAATATCCACTTGGCCCGCCACCACTTGGCCCAAAAAAGACAGTGACAGGTGGCAGGCCAGAGGGACAAGGAAAGACAGGATGAAGGACAGAGCAACATAGAAAACAGGTGACTGACGGGGAGCCAGAAAGCAGGAAACTCTGAAAGAGTCAGGGGCACAGGGAGCTGGATATCGAGATAGGGAGATGAGAGCAACAGAGCATGACAGGGACAGAGGTGAAGTAAAAATAACAGGAACGGGGAGAAGCACAAAGGGTCAGAGAAAGAAAGAGATGAACAGCAAGGAGGAACGGGACAGTGAGATACAGAATGAAAAACACAGTGACAGTAAGCAAGACAAAGGGGCATAGAGAGACAAGGAAAAAATAAGGAGAGCTACCAGAGGACTGAAACAAAATTTGGAGCTTCCAAACCCCCTTGCTTTCTAACGCTTCTCACAGAGGCGGGAGGCTAGGTCCGGCCAGGTAAGGATTCCGAGATGAAAACTCAGTAACAAGAGTGTTATTAAGCAGGCATTCTTTATTGCAGCACTGTGGATTGCTCCACCGGGGTGGTTTCACAAAGCAGTTTAAGTAGAGTTTAATCCATCCATATTCATTACATATTCAGTACTTTCCTAGAATTCATTACTACATGTTGATGATCTTGGAACATATTTTTCGTTACCCCGATCTCATGGTTTACTTGTGTATATTTCCAAGTTCCTGTTATTTACATTTGGCGGTATACCTATATCTTCCAATCACCAAAGGTCATTCTTCTTCCTTGGCACAAACACATGATAAGTTACCCATCTCTTTGACTGATCTCTGACAGATAAATTAAGAGGGACATCTAACCACCTGCACCGCCCAGAAGAGATGCCACCGAAACACACCATCGAAAGCCAGACAGAAATAAAGTACTTTGGAGCACTCCGTCCAAACATGGGGAAAAACACCCCTAACATTCAGTGGCCTCTCTTTTTAAATATTTAGAACAAATACTGAACTGCTTAAATACCCCTCATAAACCACACACTGCGGCTATTTGGCAGTTACAGTTTAAACAACACAAGTCCATTTGTAAGTTACACAATTTTAACTTTTTTTTTCCTGTCATAAATCAAACTTATAAAAAGTCAGTGAGATGAGAGATCCCCCATATGGTTTCACTTTTTTTGGAAAAAAAAATAGAATCGTGGAATCATTGTGGTTGGAAAAGACCTTTAAGGTCATCACGTCCAACCGTTATCCTAACACTGCCAAGCCCACCACTGAACCATGTCCCTCAGCACCACACCTATAAGTCTTTGAACACCTCCAGGGATGGTGACTCCACCACCTCCCTGGGCAGCCTGTTCCCATGTCTAACCACTCTTTCGGTAAAGAAATTCTTCCTAATATCCAATCTGAATCTCCCCTGGTGCAGCTTGAGGCCATTACCTCTTGTCCTGTCATTAGTTACTTGGGAGAAGAGACCAACACCAGCCTCACTACAACTTCCTTTGAGGTAGCTGTAGAGAACAAGAGGGTCTCCTCTCAGCCCCCTCTTCTCTAGGCTAATCAATCCCAGTTCCCTCAGGAGCCCCTCATAACACATGTTTTCATGACCCCTCTGCTTCATTCCCCTTCTCTGGACCTGTTCCAGGACCTCAACGTCTTTCCTACACTGTGGTGCTCAAAATTGCACACAGCACTCAAGGTGGGGTCTCACCAGTGCTGAGTACAGGGGCACGATCACTCCCCTGCTCCTGCTGGCCACACCATTGCTGATACAGGCCAGGATGCTGTTGGCCTTCTCGGCCACCCGGGCACACTGACAGCTCATGTTCAGCTGACTGTCAACTAGCACCCCCGAGTCCTTCTCTGCAGGGTAGCTTTCCAGCCACACTTTCCAAAGCCTGTAGCGCTGCATGGGGCTGTTGTGATCGAAGCGCAGGACCCGGCACTTGGCCTTGTTAAACTTCATGCAACTGATCTCAGCCCATCGATCCAGCCTGTCCAGATCCCTCTGCAGAGCCTCTCTACCCTCAAGCAGATCAACAGCCCTACTTAAATTCGTGTCATCTGCAAACTTGCTGAGGGTGCACTCGATCCCCTCATCCAGGTCGTTGATAAAGGTATTAAACCGGACCGGCCCCAATACTGAGCCCTGGGGAACTCTGCTTGTGACTGGTCGCCAACTGGATTTAACTCCGTTTACCAAATCTCTCCAGGCTTGGCCATGCAGCCAGTTTCTAACCCAGCAAAGAGTACACCTGTCTAAGCCACGAGCCACCAGCTTGGCCAATAGGATGTTGTGGGAAACTGTGTCAAATGCTTTACTGAAGTCCAGAGATACAACATCCACAACTTTTCCCTCATCCACTAGGCAGGTTACCTGATCATAGAAGGAGATCAGGTTGGTCAAACAGGACCTGCCTTTCATGAACCCGTGCTGGCTGGGCCTGATTCCCTGGATGTCCTGCACTTACCTTGCGAGCACACCCAAGATGAACTGCTCCATAATCTCGCCCGGTACCTAGGTCAGGCTGACAGGCCTGTAGTTCCCCAGATCCTCCTTCTGGCCCTTCTTGGAAATGAGCGTCACATCAGCAAGCCTCTGGTCTTCCGGGACTTCTCCTGTTGATCAGGATTGCTGATAAATGATGGACAGTGGCTTGGCAAGTTCTTCCACCACCTCCCTCAGCACTCTTGAGTGTATTTCATCCAGTCCCATAGACTTGTGAGTGTCCAAATGGCAGAGCAGGTCATTAACTACTACTTCCTGGATTATGATGGAATTCTCCTGGTCTCCATCCCTTTCCTCCTGCTCAGGGGGCTGATTACCTTGAGGGTAACTACTCTGACTATTAAAGACTGAGGCAAAGAAGGCTTTAAGTACCTCAGCCTTTTCCTCACCCTAATAACAAATCCCCAGTGCTGTAATACCTAAGGCTACCAAACATGACTGGCAGATGTGCCAGGAAAAAAAATTTTTAAAAACCACCAAAAAAAAACCCACTAACCTTGACCGCTCTTAGTACAGATGTCAGTATCTCAGTCAGGTTTTCACATACCCCTAAAAGATATTTTAAAAGCTAACAGACTGAAAAAACATAAAGCTTTTATTGTGAAAACAGTCCGTTTCTTCAGAACACCCGAACTCTTACACACAGTTTCTTTCCTCTTGGGCTACAATACAATTCTCACAGAATCATTTCTTAGTAAGTGCACAGAAACAGAAGAATATGCACTCTCAGAAAGAGAAAATAAACAGAGGCAAGTACATTTTTCATAGGCCTAACATGCTCCAGGATAGACACTATTTTATTTGTTCAGTCATGACGGAGCAGTGGGGAAAGTAGCAAAAGTGAAGACAAACAGCAGCAACGTTAAGTTTAATCCAGCTTTAATTCTGATCACATCTTTAAGAGACTCTCCAAGTCTACACTTCAGTCCTATGAAGGACTAGTCCTTTTTTGGAAGGACAAGCTTTTTTTATGTAAAAGTCCTAGACTGAGGACTCCACAGAACAGAACGTGGACTGAACCACAGGACAAGCAGTCATCAACGCTGTAACAAAAAAAAAAAAAAAAAAAAAAGAATTATAAACCAATTTAAACATCACTTTCCATCCTGTTTCTTTGGTTATGTTTCTACCGGCGTCTAGGTGCTCAAAAGTTCACTGTCCTGACACCACAGGTTACTGACAATGTATTCGGGCATCTAAAAATAAAAGGTCATCTCCATCTCACCCATAAAAATAGGGTGAACCAACAGAAGAGAAATAGACAAGGTAACAGGCAGCTCTTACTTTATCACAGATGAGTCTCTTCCTTTACCTGGAATGAAAACATTTCAAACTCCCAAAGGCCCCCTTGGGGAACAAGCTGTGCTCTGTTAATGGCACTTCATCACCAGCTTTTCTGCCCTGGCAGCAGATGGGCCAGGCTTGGATGGGGAGGGGCAGGGGGACCCTTCCACTCGCCCTGGTCCCTCCACACTCACCCAGCCCCACATGGGCTATCGCCCGAGCAACGACTGCAGCTGCTTGCGCAGGATTTCCCTCACAGGACGTGGAAGGTGAAACTGGGAAGAGGCTGTGGAACAGGAACCTCTTGGTCAGGTTGCCCGGCCAGCGGTGAGAAGACCAGGCAGGGGAAAAGCCTCACATGGGCAAAAACCTCTCACGGAGGCATGGACAAGTGGATAGGGAGAGGCATATACAGGTGCATACATGTTGCACATTCTAATACCTAATAATCTCACCTTCAGTCATATTAAGGGAAAAGCTGTCAGCCAAAAAAAAAAGTTTCCATCCTGCACAAAGTCCAGAGTTCGAGGAAAATCCAGTGCAGCTAGAATAAAACAAAAAATTCAGTTTAAAAAAAAAATCTGTGTTTTTAAAGCATCTTGCCACCCCTGAACACTCAGTATAAAATTACTGACATCAAAACCAACAAACCGGCATCCAACGGCACTCTCTACTCTATGTGCTGCTGGACCTTGCCTAGTCCCGCAGCTATTACCTCACACAGATGCTTCCGCTTCTCACCATGACCAAACCCCAATGCCCACACAGCCCAGCCAGCTCCCGAGCTGGCAGCACCAAAAGAACACCCACACCACAGCAACCTCGGAGCAGAATGAGCTCCCTGAGCAGAGACCGGGGCTCATATACCCCAGACCTCGACTACCACCCTTCCCACAATCACAGGGAACTGAATAAACGGAGACACCGAGAGAGGGAGACCTAGAAATGCCATTGTCACAAGCAATGGGGAAGAATGAAACCAGAGCTGGTGGGGTGACAGAAAGGAAGAGACATAGAAAGGAAAGTTAGAAGGTGACACTTTACAGGGTAATGCTAGCAGAAAAGCAAAAAGCTTTGGGGAAGCAGACAGAAGCAGGGACAGGCAAGGAGGCAGGCAGAGACCTGCAGAACCAGAGCAGGGATGGGCCCAGACACACACGAGGGGACACGTGGTTCCTGGTGCCAACGGCAGACCTTCACCACCCTGAGGCTTTTCTCTCTGTCTCTGCCCCTTCCTCCTCCACAGTACCGGCTGCCTGACCATAGGAGTAGGCAGTGAGTGACTCAAGGCACTTCTCCCATGAGGTTTCCTGGACATGCAGCAGCTCCCACTTGCAGCCAACAGAGCCGCCAAGGTCCTGGTGCCATGCGCTGGTGGCGTGCTCTGTTGGGGATGGCTGGGAGGGATCCTTCCTTGCCACAGGGACCGGCTGGAGACAGCTGCCTGTGGAAGCCCCGTGGTTTGACTCCTTAGCCAGCTCCTGCAGGCAGGCATGCCCAGGCAGCCCTCTTCCTAGCCCAAAGCAGGGCCAGCCCCATCATTAGCCTCACTGGCCACACCTGCCCCAGCTGGAGCCCATCAGGAACAGGGGCCTGGCCAAATCCCCACAGCACATGGCCCCCTCCCTGGCACCTGCTCACAGCCACGAGCTCTGCACCCAGGGGCTTGAAAACCATCCAGGGCACACAGAAGGCAGGAAAAGTTCACTCACTCCTACCCAGAGCAAACCCTGGCACTGAGCTGGCTACAAGGCTCAGTGCCCAAACGCAGCAGGACAGCAGGAGACAAAGGAAAAGCAGGAGGAAGGTAGAGAAGAGGTGGGGGACAGGCAGCCAGTAAACGGGATGCTGCAAACAGGAGAGGGACCGGGAGCAGGACAGTAGCGTAGAGAGAGGAGTACTGGGACACTGAGCAAAAAACCCAGGGAGCGGTGGAGGAATACATAAGAGAGAGGAGGAGCAGGAGAGAGAGTCCAAAGGGACCAGCAGGACCACAAGGCAAGGACAAGACGAGGGACAGGCAAATATTGTAAAGCAATAGGGGAAAAGAAACAGAGGCAAGAACTAACACATAGGGTCAGGAAGACAAAAAGAGGGAGCCTTACGAAGACAATGTAAAAAGTGACACCATTTCCACCCACTCCTGACTTTGACATTTTCCCTGACACTCCATCTCAGCCTCCACTTTCTTCCAGCCCTGCCACCTCCCCCTAGCTTGAGGGGAAGCCCCAGTGCAATCAGGAAGGTGGTAGGCTGTCCATCAGGCTCCCACAGCAAAGGGGCCAGGACAGAAAGGCATAGCTGGCCCTCCCCATCCCTGGGCAGCCTTTTCCCAGGCAGCGGAAGGAGCAACAGGCAGGGCAGCAGAGATGGACCAGGATGTGCATGGGAGAACATGTGACTCACCCCAGCTCCCAGCACTGGCTCAGACCTTCAGTGCACCAACACTTTTCTCTCAACTCCCCTCCACTGCCAGGCTGGCCAGCGGCTCACACACAGCCGATGCAGGCACCAAGCTCTTGGCAACACATGCTGGTGGTCTGCTCCATCACGGACAGCTCAGAGGAACCCTTCTTTACCACAGGGACCAGCCATTCCATGCTGGAGGCACCTCCACCTCCTCCTCAGCCAGTTCGCCTTTACCAGCTCCCTCAGGCAGCCCATTTATAGCCCACAGCAGGGCCAGCCCTGCCATTAGCCCCACTGGCCACACCTGGAGCCCATCAGGAACAGGGGCCACAGGCAAGAACAAACACCCAGGGACAAGGAGCTCAGAAGAGGGAGATGTAGGAAGAAAATGTAGAAAGTAATGCTGGTTTTCAACTCTCCCACCCACCCCTGCCCTTGGCAAAGCCTGTTGAAAACCATGAGGCTTCGGGGTGCCCCTGCTGGGTACCCCCCATTTCCCCTGACGTCTACTGGTGATGGCATTTTGGGGGTAATCTTAGGGATTTGGGGCCCAAGGAAGTGCCAGAGCAAAGTTCGGAATGTTAACAGTTTATTGGTGCTGTACATCTGGAGCAGCAATACTTGGAGAGGTGGGGGCAAGGCAGCTGCATGGAGCGGGGACAAGGCGGGGACAATGCATGCCCATGGGAGGCAGGTGCAAGGCAGAAGCACAGGGCGAGGACAACAGCGTGAGCTATGCACACCCGTAAAGAGGGTACACAAAGCAGGCAAAGCACACCCATGGGAGGCAGGGACACGAGAAGTAGGGCCAGGCACACCCACCCTTGGCAAGGCCACCGAGTTGGGGGTGGCATGGGAAAAACCCCACCTGAAGGCAGAGACAGGGGTATGGGGGGGCATAGACAGGTGCAGACGTGGGGCGCATCCTCACGGCTGCTCGATAGTCTCACCTTCAAGTCCTAGGAAGGGAAATGCGGTCACCAACACGCCTCACAAAAAACAAGTTGCCATCCTGCAGGAAGTTCAGAATTCCGGGAAAATCCAGTGCACCTAGAACAAAACAGCACCAAAACTATCAGTTAAAAAAAAAGGCTATGTGTTTTAAAACCCTCCTGTCACCCCTGAACACCCCGTAGGAAACTGCCGACGTAAAAAAAGAAAAAAAAAAAAAAACCAAAAAAACCCCAAAACCCAAGCAGCATCCCAGGGCGCTCTCTCCTGTGGGTGCCGCTGGACCCTGCCCAGTCCCACAGCTCTCGCCTCGCCCAGAAGGAGCTCCCTGGGCAGAGCCCGGGGCTCATCTACTCCAGGCCCCCCCGCACCGAACCGGCACTTGGGCATCCTGGAGGACTGCGGGCCCATAGAGCGCAAGTTCGGAGGACTGAGGGGCACTTCCGGCATCATGGAGGACCGCGGGGAAGCGGCGGGAGCCTGCCGGAGCCCCGGAGGAGCCGGTGAGTCCCCCGCGAAACGAGTGCCGGCGGCGCCGCCGTCTCGGGGCCGCATCCGCGTCGTTTCTCTCCGGAGCTGCGGCCGGTGCTTGGAGGGGGGCGGGGGGGGGGGGGGTGTATGGCGCCGCCGTCTTGTGAAGGCTGAGGCTGCCCGCGGCGGGGATGGGGCCGCGCGGGCAGGAGGGGACAGGCCGCCGCCCCGCCGTGCAGAGCTGCGTTCCTTGCGTGTTTCGGCAGAAATCTCTCTCGAATCCGTCTCGCTCTCGAATCCGTCTCGCTCTCCACGGCTTCCGGGCAGTTTCTCCGCCGGCCCTGCCGGTCCGCGGTTAGGCCGGCGCGGAGCACCGGTGACGGGACCTGCGTGCGTGCGTGCGTGCGTGCGTGAGGGGCTCTTGCGAGAAGCGCCTCACAATAAGCAGGCTCAGCTCCGGGGCGGCGCTAGTAAATGGCATGGTCCTCGGGCGCCGTTAATTCGTGCCACGCGTTTGAGCTGGAATTTGAGAGAATAGTCTGTTATTTAAATGGCCCGATTGAAGAGTTGACTGGTACAGAAAGCGGGTGAACGAACGGCTCACAGCCAGCGAGCGCTCCGTGTACCGCTGCTGAAGGGAGCAGGAGCAAAGCGCAGGCACCCGACTGACACAAGAGGAAAAGGTTCATTACCGTTGGAAATCACGGTTTCGGATTGTGAATTAGGACTCGAATTAGGGGTCCGTTCACGACGACCGTTACCCTAAACTGCTCCCAATTGGTATTCTATTTCTGCTTCCCAAGGAGAAAATTTTCATCTGATGGTGCTGCGGGGGTATCTTTAATGCATCAGTTTAAGATGGCTAGTATTGTTAAACGGGCACTCATGATGCCCAGTTAGCGTTCGATCTGTTTCTAAAATGAAATCTAAGGTTTTTGTTCGTCGGATTTAATGGGCGTCGGTTTTTTCTTTTAGCTCTACTTGGAAGGAATTGGTACCCGTCCCCTCCCCCCCCCCCCCCCCCCAACGGCTATGTTTAAATTTCGGCAGTCGTGACTCCCTGTTGGTTTTCTAATTTTCCTTTTATTTTAAATCTAAATCTTTTAGCGTTATGTTAGTTCACCACCGCCCGGGAATTCTTTTAGTACCTACGTTTAAACGTAGCCGTTATTGAACGATTCCTTTTTTTATTTCTCTTTATCTAAAAATCTAAAGCTTCGATTACTCTTTTGGTTCTAAGCAGGAGTCACTGTTGCCTCCCAGCTTGCTTACAGCGGTGTGCTCGTTTAAGCGTTAGAGCCTCCCAATTAGTTTCCAGTTCAATTGGTTTAGCAGTGGTTATGTTTAAATGGAGCTGTTCACGACTCCCAATTAGTTTTCTGTCTTTATCACTTCAAGAGGGTCTCTCAACTATTCATTTTTTGAATTGCAATAGGGACCGGGAATAATTACTGCCTGGTTCATCAAGTAACATCTGCCACTAAATTTAGTCATTACTCAACCCTAGGTAATATTTCTTCTCTTTAGGCGCGCTCTGATATTTTGTGACTTTACCACGAAGTGGATTAACTAGGACGCGTGATTTTTTTCTTTTCCTGTTAGAGTTGTTTCGCTACAGGTATTCCTTCCAGTTAGTGCTCTGTTGTTGATATTCTGCTGCTTGCCCTTTGATTACATCAATGGGGAGTAAGTACTGTCTGCAAAGCGGGAAGCAATAGCTAGAGCGGACGACGGGCAGTATTTGCTCCCAAAGACTATTCTGGTTACTGTGACGGACATTTTTATTTTAAACGTTTTGACGTAAACGAGCGGTAAAAATTAAACTAATAGAAACTGACCACTTTGGAATTCCCCAGGAAAAACGACCGGAGCGAGGACGCCTGCCGCGGTCCACTTGGGACGCTCGACGGTTTTGCACTCCGTCTCCAAAGTTTGAAGCTCCGCGGAGCGCAACCTCCCCGAGCGGCGACTCGGCCTGTAGCCACCGCCCGCTCTTCTCTCCGGCTCCGCCACCCGTTTTTCCAGAGCAGCCCAAAATCCCGGGGAAGCGAACCCGCGCACAGCAGATACGCCGCGACACCAAACCTCCGGCTGTCCAGCTGCGCCGCCCCCGACCGTCGCTGCTGCGCCAACGGGAGCCTCCGGCCGACGCGGTGCCGAGCGCCCGCGACCCCGTCGGCCGCCGGCTCTGCCAGCGGCGCGGTCCGGCGAAATCCGCGACGCTGCCGAGTCTGCGGCGAGTCCGGGGCGTGTTTTTTTAGCGAAGGAAAATGCCGTTTCAAGTCTCAAGTCCGACCTGCAAGGAAAAAGAAAGCCCGCGTAACAAGGCTAGACCCGTTCCTGTCTGTTGCAGAACTTGTACCAGCGCTACATTCTGGACGGGACCGAATGACAAAGCCGAATGACAGCCTGCAAGAATCCTCCTCTCAGAGCTCTCTGGTTGCAAAGGGACTATTGTAGATCACCAGCAGTTGTAAGACACTGAGACTCCTACTTTTCTCCATCTGCCTCCCTCAACAGAAATAAGTCCCAAAGGACAGAAAACCCCAGGAAAGGGTTGAAACCAAACCGAACCCAAACCAAAAACCAAAACCAAGGAAAAACCGTCGGGGAAAAGAGCCCCAAAGCATCAGGAACTGTACCAAGCACCTTAAGTAACACTGAAGCGACTCGAACCAAAACAAGTGACAAAGCAGCTCAGGAGAGGTGCCAGGAAAGACAAATGAGTCCACACAGAGCAACGCCCGTGTCCTTCTGAGAGGACTAGGCAGGTGAGAGAAGGCCCTTTGAAGGCCCGTGGTTCTGAGAAGGCCACTTGTCACGCAGATTGATTCTGGTGCCTGGATGGGAAATGGAGGGGACTGAGGGGCACACGAAGGGGAGGGAGGAACTCGGACAGCTTACGGAGATGCCTGCGGTGCAAAGCCAAAAAGACGGCTGCAGGATGGCTCGGCGTCGGTGCCATCGACCCCCCCCAAAAGATGCTGTGACCCCACTTGGGGACGACAGCCTCTGGCCCCGGCGCCCCCGGGGCTGGGCAGAGGCAGCAGCGCTCGGCATAGCTGGTGGCAGGGGGCCCGACGGGGTGGAACGCGTCCCGGCAGGGCCTGGCCAGGCCCAGGAGCACATCTGGTCCTCGCTGAGGGGCTGGAGCCGATGGGGCCCTGAGGAGTACAGGGGTGGCCTGGTGTCCCCGGCCGCAGCTCTTCCCTGCCGCAGCCGCCTGCGCTCCTGTCCGCGCCCGAAGCCCCGTGCCCGCAGAGGCAGCTGGGTCTGGAGCTGCCAGCGCCAGCAGCCCCAGAGCAGAATGAGCTCCCTGAGCAGAGGCCGAGGCTCATATACCCCAGGCCCCGCCCCCGGGCAAGTGGTGGGGATGGGACACAAGGGGGGGCGGTGCCGGGTGGGGGGGGGGGGTGGGGGGGGTGGGCAGCAAGGCACGCCAACGGGAGGGTGGGGCATGGGGCAAAAAAGTCACGCCCGGGGGGGGGCGGTGCTGGGGTGGGGTGCAGAATAACAAAGGCAAACCCGGGAAGGGGAGGGGGTGGGGGCCGGGCAGGGCACGGCCACTGTCGGCGAGGCCATGGGGGGGGCGGTGCTGGGGCGAGGTGCAAAGCAGCAAGGCACTCCCACGGGGGGGGGGCGGGGCGGGGCGCGGGGAAGCAGGGCACGCCCACGGGGGGGGGCGGTGCCGGGGCAGAAAAGGCACACCCGGGGGGGGGTCGGGGGGGGGCAAGCAGGGCACGCCTACAGTGGCCAGTGCCGAAGAACGGCAGCAAGGCACGCTCGCGGCGGGGGGGAGGCGCCGGGTGGATTTGGGGCCAGGCACACCCACCCTTAGCAAGGCCACCGAGTTGGGGGTGGCATGGGAAAAACCCCACCTGAAGGCAGAGACAGGGGTATGGGGGGGCATAGACAGGTGCAGACGTGGGGCGCATCCTCACGGCTGCTCGATAGTCTCACCTTCAAGTCCTAGGAAGGGAAATGCGGTCACCAACACGCCTCACAAAAAACAAGTTGCCATCCTGCAGGAAGTTCAGAATTCCGGGAAAATCCAGTGCACCTAGAACAAAACAGCACCAAAACTATCAGTTAAAAAAAAAGGCTGTGTGTTTTAAAACCCTCCTGTCACCCCTGAACACCCCGTAGGAAACTGCCGACGTTAAAAAACAAAACAAAACAAAACAAAAAAAACCCCAAAAAAACAAACCAAAAAAACCCCAAAACCCAAGCTGCATCCCAGGGCGCTCTCTCCTGTGGGTGCCGCTGGACCCTGCCCAGTCCCACAGCTCTCGCCTCGCCCAGAAGGAGCTCCCTGGGCAGAGCCCGGGGCTCATCTACTCCAGGCCCCCCCGCACCGAACCGGCACTTGGGCATCCTGGAGGACTGCGGGCCCATAGAGCGCAAGTTCGGAGGACTGAGGGGCACTTCTGGCATCATGGAGGACCGCGGGGAAGCGGCGGGAGCCTGCCGGAGCCCCGGAGGAGCCGGTGAGTCCCCCGCGAAACGAGTGCCGGCGGCGCCGCCGTCTCGGGGCCGCATCCGCGTCGTTTCTCTCCGGAGCTGCGGCCGGTGCTTGGAGGGGGGCGAGTGTATGGCGCCGCCGTCTTGTGAAGGCTGAGGCTGCCCGCGGCGGGGATGGGGCCGCGCGGGCAGGAGGGGACAGGCCGCCGCCCCGCCGTGCAGAGCTGCGTTCCTTGCGTGTTTCGGCAGGAATCGCTGTTGAATCCGTCTCGCTCTCGAATCCGTCTCGCTCTCCACGGCTTCCGGGCAGTTTCTCCGCCGGCCCTGCCGGTCCGCGGTTAGGCCGGCGCGGAGCACCGGTGACGGGACCTGCGTGCGTGCGTGCGTGCGTGCGTGCGTGAGGGGCTCTTGCGAGAAGCGCCTCACAATAAGCAGGCTCAGCTCCGGGGCGGCGCTAGTAAATGGCATGGTCCTCGGGCGCCGTTAATTCGTGCCACGCGTTTGAGCTGGAATTTGAGAGAATAGTCTGTTATTTAAATGGCCCGATTGAAGAGTTGACTGGTACAGAAAGCGGGTGAACGAACGGCTCACAGCCAGCGAGCGCTCCGTGTACCGCTGCTGAAGGGACCGGGAGCAAAGCGCAGGCACCCGACTGACACAAGAGGAAAAGGTTCATTACCGTTGGAAATCACGGTTTCGGATTGTGAATTAGGACTCTAATGAGGGGTCCGTTCACGACGACCGTTACCCTAAACTGCTCCCAATTGGTATTCTATTTCTGCTTCCCAAGGAGAAAATTTTCATCTGATGGTGCTGCGGGGGTATCTTTAATGCATCAGTTTAAGATGGCTAGTATTGTTAAACGGGCACTCATGATGCCCAGTTAGCGTTCGATCTGTTTCTAAAATGAAATCTAAGGTTTTTGTTCGTCGGATTTAATGGGCGTCGGTTTTTTCTTTTAGCTCTACTTGGAAGGAATTGGTACCCGTCCCCTCCTCCCCCCCCCCCAACGGCTATGTTTAAGTTTCGGCAGTCGTGACTCCCTGTTGGTTTTCTAATTTTCCTTTTATTTTAAATCTAAATCTTTTAGCGTTATGTTAGTTCACCACCGCCCGGGAATTCTTTTAGTACCTACGTTTAAACGTAGCCGTTATTGAACGATTCCTTTTTTTATTTCTCTTTATCTAAAAATCTAAAGCTTCGATTACTCTTTTGGTTCTAAGCAGGAGTCACTGTTGCCTCCCAGCTTGCTTACAGCGGTGTGCTCGTTTAAGCGTTAGAGCCTCCCAATTAGTTTCCAGTTCAATTGGTTTAGCAGTGGTTATGTTTAAATGGAGCTGTTCACGACTCCCAATTAGTTTTCTGTCTTTATCACTTCAAGAGGGTCTCTCAACTATTCATTTTTTGAATTGCAATAGGGACCGGGAATAATTACTGCCTGGTTCATCAAGTAACATCTGCCACTAAATTTAGTCATTACTCAACCCTAGGTAATATTTCTTCTCTTTAGGCGCGCTCTGATATTTTGTGACTTTACCACGAAGTGGATTAACTAGGACGCGTGATTTTTTTCTTTTCCTGTTAGAGTTGTTTCGCTACAGGTATTCCTTCCAGTTAGTGCTCTGTTGTTGATATTCTGCTGCTTGCCCTTTGATTGCATCAATGGGGAGTAAGTACTGTCTGCAAAGTGGGAAGCAATAGCTAGAGCGGACGACGGGCAGTATTTGCTCCCAAAGACTATTCTGGTTACTGTGACGGACATTTTTATTTTAAACGTTTTGACGTAAACGAGCGGTAAAAATTAAACTAATAGAAACTGACCACTTTGGAATTCCCCAGGAAAAACGACCGGAGCGAGGACGCCTGCCGCGGTCCACTTGGGACGCTCGACGGTTTTGCACTCCGTCTCCAAAGTTTGAAGCTCCGCGGAGCGCAACCTCCCCGAGCGGCGACTCGGCCTGTAGCCACCGCCCGCTCTTCTCTCCGGCTCCGCCACCCGTTTTTCCAGAGCAGCCCAAAATCCCGGGGAAGCGAACCCGCGCACAGCAGATACGCCGCGACACCAAACCTCCGGCTGTCCAGCTGCGCCGCCCCCGACCGTCGCTGCTGCGCCAACGGGAGCCTCCGGCCGACGCGGTGCCGAGCGCCCGCGACCCCGTCGGCCGCCGGCTCTGCCAGCGGCGCGGTCCGGCGAAATCCGCGACGCTGCCGAGTCTGCGGCGAGTCCGGGGCGTGTTTTTTTAGCGAAGGAAAATGCCGTTTCAAGTCTCAAGTCCGACCTGCAAGGAAAAAGAAAGCCCGCGTAACAAGGCTAGACCCGTTCCTGTCTGTTGCAGAACTTGTACCAGCGCTACATTCTGGACGGGACCGAATGACAAAGCCGAATGACAGCCTGCAAGAATCCTCCTCTCAGAGCTCTCTGGTTGCAAAGGGACTATTGTAGATCACCAGCAGTTGTAAGACACTGAGACTCCTACTTTTCTCCATCTGCCTCCCTCAACAGAAATAAGTCCCAAAGGACAGAAAACCCCAGGAAAGGGTTGAAACCAAACCGAACCCAAAGCAAAAACCAAAACCAAGGAAAAACCGTCAGGGAAAAGAGCCCCAAAGCATCAGGAACTGTACCAAGCACCTTAAGTAACACTGAAGCGACTCGAACCAAAACAAGTGACAAAGCAGCTCAGGAGAGGTGCCAGGAAAGACAAATGAGTCCACACAGAGCAACGCCCGTGTCCTTCTGAGAGGACTAGGCAGGTGAGAGAAGGCCCTTTGAAGGCCCGTGGTTCTGAGAAGGCCACTTGTCACGCAGATTGATTCTGGTGCCTGGATGGGAAATGGAGGGGACTGAGGGGCACACGAAGGGGAGGGAGGAACTCGGACAGCTTACGGAGATGCCTGCGGTGCAAAGCCAAAAAGACGGCTGCAGGATGGCTCGGCGTCGGTGCCATCGACCCCCCCCAAAAGATGCTGTGACCCCACTTGGGGACGACAGCCTCTGGCCCCGGCGCCCCCGGGGCTGGGCAGAGGCAGCAGCGCTCGGCATAGCTGGTGGCAGGGGGCCCGACGGGGTGGAACGCGTCCCGGCAGGGCCTGGCCAGGCCCAGGAGCACATCTGGTCCTCGCTGAGGGGCTGGAGCCGATGGGGCCCTGAGGAGTACAGGGGTGGCCTGGTGTCCCCGGCCGCAGCTCTTCCCTGCCGCAGCCGCCTGCGCTCCTGTCCGCGCCCGAAGCCCCGTGCCCGCAGAGGCAGCTGGGTCTGGAGCTGCCAGCGCCAGCAGCCCCAGAGCAGAATGAGCTCCCTGAGCAGAGGCCGAGGCTCATATACCCCAGGCCCCGCCCCCGGGCAAGTGGTGGGGATGGGACACAAGGGGGGGCGGTGCCGGGTGGGGGGGGGGGGGTGGGGGGGGTGGGCAGCAAGGCACGCCAACGGGAGGGTGGGGCATGGGGCAAAAAAGTCACGCCCGGGGGGGGGCGGTGCTGGGGTGGGGTGCAGAATAACAAAGGCAAACCCGGGAAGGGGAGGGGGTGGGGGCCGGGCAGGGCACGGCCACTGTCGGCGAGGCCATGGGGGGGGCGGTGCTGGGGCGAGGTGCAAAGCAGCAAGGCACTCCCACGGGGGGGGGGCGGGGCGGGGCGCGGGGAAGCAGGGCACGCCCACGGGGGGGGGCGGTGCCGGGGCAGAAAAGGCACACCCGGGGGGGGGTCGGGGGGGGGCAAGCAGGGCACGCCTACAGTGGCCAGTGCCGAAGAACGGCAGCAAGGCACGCTCGCGGCGGGGGGGAGGCGCCGGGTGGATTTGGGGCCAGGCACACCCACCCTTAGCAAGGCCACCGAGTTGGGGGTGGCATGGGAAAAACCCCACCTGAAGGCAGAGACAGGGGTATGGGGGGGCATAGACAGGTGCAGACGTGGGGCGCATCCTCACGGCTGCTCGATAGTCTCACCTTCAAGTCCTAGGAAGGGAAATGCGGTCACCAACACGCCTCACAAAAAACAAGTTGCCATCCTGCAGGAAGTTCAGAATTCCGGGAAAATCCAGTGCACCTAGAACAAAACAGCACCAAAACTATCAGTTAAAAAAAAAGGCTGTGTGTTTTAAAACCCTCCTGTCACCCCTGAACACCCCGTAGGAAACTGCCGACGTTAAAAAACAAAACAAAACAAAACAAAAAAAACCCCAAAAAAACAAACCAAAAAAACCCCAAAACCCAAGCTGCATCCCAGGGCGCTCTCTCCTGTGGGTGCCGCTGGACCCTGCCCAGTCCCACAGCTCTCGCCTCGCCCAGAAGGAGCTCCCTGGGCAGAGCCCGGGGCTCATCTACTCCAGGCCCCCCCGCACCGAACCGGCACTTGGGCATCCTGGAGGACTGCGGGCCCATAGAGCGCAAGTTCGGAGGACTGAGGGGCACTTCCGGCATCATGGAGGACCGCGGGGAAGCGGCGGGAGCCTGCCGGAGCCCCGGAGGAGCCGGTGAGTCCCCCGCGAAACGAGTGCCGGCGGCGCCGCCGTCTCGGGGCCGCATCCGCGTCGTTTCTCTCCGGAGCTGCGGCCGGTGCTTGGAGGGGGGCGAGTGTATGGCGCCGCCGTCTTGTGAAGGCTGAGGCTGCCCGCGGCGGGGATGGGGCCGCGCGGCCAGGAGGGGACAGGCCGCCGCCCCGCCGTGCAGAGCTGCGTTCCTTGCGTGTTTCGGCAGGAATCGCTGTTGAATCCGTCTCGCTCTCGAATCCGTCTCGCTCTCCACGGCTTCCGGGCAGTTTCTCCGCCGGCCCTGCCGGTCCGCGGTTAGGCCGGCGCGGAGCACCGGTGACGGGACCTGCGTGCGTGCGTGCGTGCGTGCGTGCGTGAGGGGCTCTTGCGAGAAGCGCCTCACAATAAGCAGGCTCAGCTCCGGGGCGGCGCTAGTAAATGGCATGGTCCTCGGGCGCCGTTAATTCGTGCCACGCGTTTGAGCTGGAATTTGAGAGAATAGTCTGTTATTTAAATGGCCCGATTGAAGAGTTGACTGGTACAGAAAGCGGGTGAACGAACGGCTCACAGCCAGCGAGCGCTCCGTGTACCGCTGCTGAAGGGACCGGGAGCAAAGCGCAGGCACCCGACTGACACAAGAGGAAAAGGTTCATTACCGTTGGAAATCACGGTTTCGGATTGTGAATTAGGACTCTAATGAGGGGTCCGTTCACGACGACCGTTACCCTAAACTGCTCCCAATTGGTATTCTATTTCTGCTTCCCAAGGAGAAAATTTTCATCTGATGGTGCTGCGGGGGTATCTTTAATGCATCAGTTTAAGATGGCTAGTATTGTTAAACGGGCACTCATGATGCCCAGTTAGCGTTCGATCTGTTTCTAAAATGAAATCTAAGGTTTTTGTTCGTCGGATTTAATGGGCGTCGGTTTTTTCTTTTAGCTCTACTTGGAAGGAATTGGTACCCGTCCCCTCCTCCCCCCCCCCCAACGGCTATGTTTAAGTTTCGGCAGTCGTGACTCCCTGTTGGTTTTCTAATTTTCCTTTTATTTTAAATCTAAATCTTTTAGCGTTATGTTAGTTCACCACCGCCCGGGAATTCTTTTAGTACCTACGTTTAAACGTAGCCGTTATTGAACGATTCCTTTTTTTATTTCTCTTTATCTAAAAATCTAAAGCTTCGATTACTCTTTTGGTTCTAAGCAGGAGTCACTGTTGCCTCCCAGCTTGCTTACAGCGGTGTGCTCGTTTAAGCGTTAGAGCCTCCCAATTAGTTTCCAGTTCAATTGGTTTAGCAGTGGTTATGTTTAAATGGAGCTGTTCACGACTCCCAATTAGTTTTCTGTCTTTATCACTTCAAGAGGGTCTCTCAACTATTCATTTTTTGAATTGCAATAGGGACCGGGAATAATTACTGCCTGGTTCATCAAGTAACATCTGCCACTAAATTTAGTCATTACTCAACCCTAGGTAATATTTCTTCTCTTTAGGCGCGCTCTGATATTTTGTGACTTTACCACGAAGTGGATTAACTAGGACGCGTGATTTTTTTCTTTTCCTGTTAGAGTTGTTTCGCTACAGGTATTCCTTCCAGTTAGTGCTCTGTTGTTGATATTCTGCTGCTTGCCCTTTGATTGCATCAATGGGGAGTAAGTACTGTCTGCAAAGTGGGAAGCAATAGCTAGAGCGGACGACGGGCAGTATTTGCTCCCAAAGACTATTCTGGTTACTGTGACGGACATTTTTATTTTAAACGTTTTGACGTAAACGAGCGGTAAAAATTAAACTAATAGAAACTGACCACTTTGGAATTCCCCAGGAAAAACGACCGGAGCGAGGACGCCTGCCGCGGTCCACTTGGGACGCTCGACGGTTTTGCACTCCGTCTCCAAAGTTTGAAGCTCCGCGGAGCGCAACCTCCCCGAGCGGCGACTCGGCCTGTAGCCACCGCCCGCTCTTCTCTCCGGCTCCGCCACCCGTTTTTCCAGAGCAGCCCAAAATCCCGGGGAAGCGAACCCGCGCACAGCAGATACGCCGCGACACCAAACCTCCGGCTGTCCAGCTGCGCCGCCCCCGACCGTCGCTGCTGCGCCAACGGGAGCCTCCGGCCGACGCGGTGCCGAGCGCCCGCGACCCCGTCGGCCGCCGGCTCTGCCAGCGGCGCGGTCCGGCGAAATCCGCGACGCTGCCGAGTCTGCGGCGAGTCCGGGGCGTGTTTTTTTAGCGAAGGAAAATGCCGTTTCAAGTCTCAAGTCCGACCTGCAAGGAAAAAGAAAGCCCGCGTAACAAGGCTAGACCCGTTCCTGTCTGTTGCAGAACTTGTACCAGCGCTACATTCTGGACGGGACCGAATGACAAAGCCGAATGACAGCCTGCAAGAATCCTCCTCTCAGAGCTCTCTGGTTGCAAAGGGACTATTGTAGATCACCAGCAGTTGTAAGACACTGAGACTCCTACTTTTCTCCATCTGCCTCCCTCAACAGAAATAAGTCCCAAAGGACAGAAAACCCCAGGAAAGGGTTGAAACCAAACCGAACCCAAAGCAAAAACCAAAACCAAGGAAAAACCATCGGGGAAAAGAGCCCCAAAGCATCAGGAACTGTACCAAGCACCTTAAGTAACACTGAAGCGACTCGAACCAAAACAAGTGACAAAGCAGCTCAGGAGAGGTGCCAGGAAAGACAAATGAGTCCACACAGAGCAACGCCCGTGTCCTTCTGAGAGGACTAGGCAGGTGAGAGAAGGCCCTTTGAAGGCCCGTGGTTCTGAGAAGGCCACTTGTCACGCAGATTGATTCTGGTGCCTGGATGGGAAATGGAGGGGACTGAGGGGCACACGAAGGGGAGGTAGGAACTCGGACAGCTTACGGAGATGCCTGCGGTGCAAAGCCAAAAAGACGGCTGCAGGATGGCTCGGCGTCGGTGCCATCGACCCCCCCCAAAAGATGCTGTGACCCCACTTGGGGACGACAGCCTCTGGCCCCGGCGCCCCCGGGGCTGGGCAGAGGCAGCAGCGCTCGGCATAGCTGGTGGCAGGGGGCCCGACGGGGTGGAACGCGTCCCGGCAGGGCCTGGCCAGGCCCAGGAGCACATCTGGTCCTCGCTGAGGGGCTGGAGCCGATGGGGCCCTGAGGAGTACAGGGGTGGCCTGGTGTCCCCGGCCGCAGCTCTTCCCTGCCGCAGCCGCCTGCGCTCCTGTCCGCGCCCGAAGCCCCGTGCCCGCAGAGGCAGCTGGGTCTGGAGCTGCCAGCGCCAGCAGCCCCAGAGCAGAATGAGCTCCCTGAGCAGAGGCCGAGGCTCATATACCCCAGGCCCCGCCCCCGGGCAAGTGGTGGGGATGGGACACAAGGGGGGGCGGTGCCGGGTGGGGGGGGGGGGTGGGGGGGGTGGGCAGCAAGGCACGCCAACGGGAGGGTGGGGCATGGGGCAAAAAAGTCACGCCCGGGGGGGGGCGGTGCTGGGGTGGGGTGCAGAATAACAAAGGCAAACCCGGGAAGGGGAGGGGGTGGGGGCCGGGCAGGGCACGGCCACTGTCGGCGAGGCCATGGGGGGGGCGGTGCTGGGGCGAGGTGCAAAGCAGCAAGGCACTCCCACGGGGGGGGGGCGGGGCGGGGCGCGGGGAAGCAGGGCACGCCCACGGGGGGGGGCGGTGCCGGGGCAGAAAAGGCACACCCGGGGGGGGGTCGGGGGGGGGCAAGCAGGGCACGCCTACAGTGGCCAGTGCCGAAGAACGGCAGCAAGGCACGCTCGCGGCGGGGGGGAGGCGCCGGGTGGATTTGGGGCCAGGCACACCCACCCTTAGCAAGGCCACCGAGTTGGGGGTGGCATGGGAAAAACCCCACCTGAAGGCAGAGACAGGGGTATGGGGGGGCATAGACAGGTGCAGACGTGGGGCGCATCCTCACGGCTGCTCGATAGTCTCACCTTCAAGTCCTAGGAAGGGAAATGCGGTCACCAACACGCCTCACAAAAAACAAGTTGCCATCCTGCAGGAAGTTCAGAATTCCGGGAAAATCCAGTGCACCTAGAACAAAACAGCACCAAAACTATCAGTTAAAAAAAAAGGCTGTGTGTTTTAAAACCCTCCTGTCACCCCTGAACACCCCGTAGGAAACTGCCGACGTTAAAAAAAAAAACAAAACAAAACAAAAAAAACCCCAAAAAAACAAACCAAAAAAACCCCAAAACCCAAGCTGCATCCCAGGGCGCTCTCTCCTGTGGGTGCCGCTGGACCCTGCCCAGTCCCACAGCTCTCGCCTCGCCCAGAAGGAGCTCCCTGGGCAGAGCCCGGGGCTCATCTACTCCAGGCCCCCCCGCACCGAACCGGCACTTGGGCATCCTGGAGGACTGCGGGCCCATAGAGCGCAAGTTCGGAGGACTGAGGGGCACTTCTGGCATCATGGAGGACCGCGGGGAAGCGGCGGGAGCCTGCCGGAGCCCCGGAGGAGCCGGTGAGTCCCCCGCGAAACGAGTGCCGGCGGCGCCGCCGTCTCGGGGCCGCATCCGCGTCGTTTCTCTCCGGAGCTGCGGCCGGTGCTTGGAGGGGGGCGAGTGTATGGCGCCGCCGTCTTGTGAAGGCTGAGGCTGCCCGCGGCGGGGATGGGGCCGCGCGGGCAGGAGGGGACAGGCCGCCGCCCCGCCGTGCAGAGCTGCGTTCCTTGCGTGTTTCGGCAGGAATCGCTGTTGAATCCGTCTCGCTCTCGAATCCGTCTCGCTCTCCACGGCTTCCGGGCAGTTTCTCCGCCGGCCCTGCCGGTCCGCGGTTAGGCCGGCGCGGAGCACCGGTGACGGGACCTGCGTGCGTGCGTGCGTGCGTGCGTGAGGGGCTCTTGCGAGAAGCGCCTCACAATAAGCAGGCTCAGCTCCGGGGCGGCGCTAGTAAATGGCATGGTCCTCGGGCGCCGTTAATTCGTGCCACGCGTTTGAGCTGGAATTTGAGAGAATAGTCTGTTATTTAAATGGCCCGATTGAAGAGTTGACTGGTACAGAAAGCGGGTGAACGAACGGCTCACAGCCAGCGAGCGCTCCGTGTACCGCTGCTGAAGGGACCGGGAGCAAAGCGCAGGCACCCGACTGACACAAGAGGAAAAGGTTCATTACCGTTGGAAATCACGGTTTCGGATTGTGAATTAGGACTCTAATGAGGGGTCCGTTCACGACGACCGTTACCCTAAACTGCTCCCAATTGGTATTCTATTTCTGCTTCCCAAGGAGAAAATTTTCATCTGATGGTGCTGCGGGGGTATCTTTAATGCATCAGTTTAAGATGGCTAGTATTGTTAAACGGGCACTCATGATGCCCAGTTAGCGTTCGATCTGTTTCTAAAATGAAATCTAAGGTTTTTGTTCGTCGGATTTAATGGGCGTCGGTTTTTTCTTTTAGCTCTACTTGGAAGGAATTGGTACCCGTCCCCTCCTCCCCCCCCCCCAACGGCTATGTTTAAGTTTCGGCAGTCGTGACTCCCTGTTGGTTTTCTAATTTTCCTTTTATTTTAAATCTAAATCTTTTAGCGTTATGTTAGTTCACCACCGCCCGGGAATTCTTTTAGTACCTACGTTTAAACGTAGCCGTTATTGAACGATTCCTTTTTTTATTTCTCTTTATCTAAAAATCTAAAGCTTCGATTACTCTTTTGGTTCTAAGCAGGAGTCACTGTTGCCTCCCAGCTTGCTTACAGCGGTGTGCTCGTTTAAGCGTTAGAGCCTCCCAATTAGTTTCCAGTTCAATTGGTTTAGCAGTGGTTATGTTTAAATGGAGCTGTTCACGACTCCCAATTAGTTTTCTGTCTTTATCACTTCAAGAGGGTCTCTCAACTATTCATTTTTTGAATTGCAATAGGGACCGGGAATAATTACTGCCTGGTTCATCAAGTAACATCTGCCACTAAATTTAGTCATTACTCAACCCTAGGTAATATTTCTTCTCTTTAGGCGCGCTCTGATATTTTGTGACTTTACCACGAAGTGGATTAACTAGGACGCGTGATTTTTTTCTTTTCCTGTTAGAGTTGTTTCGCTACAGGTATTCCTTCCAGTTAGTGCTCTGTTGTTGATATTCTGCTGCTTGCCCTTTGATTACATCAATGGGGAGTAAGTACTGTCTGCAAAGTGGGAAGCAATAGCTAGAGCGGACGACGGGCAGTATTTGCTCCCAAAGACTATTCTGGTTACTGTGACGGACATTTTTATTTTAAACGTTTTGACGTAAACGAGCGGTAAAAATTAAACTAATAGAAACTGACCACTTTGGAATTCCCCAGGAAAAACGACCGGAGCGAGGACGCCTGCCGCGGTCCACTTGGGACGCTCGACGGTTTTGCACTCCGTCTCCAAAGCTTGAAGCTCCGCGGAGCGCAACCTCCCCGAGCGGCGACTCGGCCTGTAGCCACCGCCCGCTCTTCTCTCCGGCTCCGCCACCCGTTTTTCCAGAGCAGCCCAAAATCCCGGGGAAGCGAACCCGCGCACAGCAGATACGCCGCGACACCAAACCTCCGGCTGTCCAGCTGCGCCGCCCCCGACCGTCGCTGCTGCGCCAACGGGAGCCTCCGGCCGACGCGGTGCCGAGCGCCCGCGACCCCGTCGGCCGCCGGCTCTGCCAGCGGCGCGGTCCGGCGAAATCCGCGACGCTGCCGAGTCTGCGGCGAGTCCGGGGCGTGTTTTTTTAGCGAAGGAAAATGCCGTTTCAAGTCTCAAGTCCGACCTGCAAGGAAAAAGAAAGCCCGCGTAACAAGGCTAGACCCGTTCCTGTCTGTTGCAGAACTTGTACCAGCGCTACATTCTGGACGGGACCGAATGACAAAGCCGAATGACAGCCTGCAAGAATCCTCCTCTCAGAGCTCTCTGGTTGCAAAGGGACTATTGTAGATCACCAGCAGTTGTAAGACACTGAGACTCCTACTTTTCTCCATCTGCCTCCCTCAACAGAAATAAGTCCCAAAGGACAGAAAACCCCAGGAAAGGGTTGAAACCAAACCGAACCCAAAGCAAAAACCAAAACCAAGGAAAAACCATCGGGGAAAAGAGCCCCAAAGCATCAGGAACTGTACCAAGCACCTTAAGTAACACTGAAGCGACTCGAACCAAAACAAGTGACAAAGCAGCTCAGGAGAGGTGCCAGGAAAGACAAATGAGTCCACACAGAGCAACGCCCGTGTCCTTCTGAGAGGACTAGGCAGGTGAGAGAAGGCCCTTTGAAGGCCCGTGGTTCTGAGAAGGCCACTTGTCACGCAGATTGATTCTGGTGCCTGGATGGGAAATGGAGGGGACTGAGGGGCACACGAAGGGGAGGTAGGAACTCGGACAGCTTACGGAGATGCCTGCGGTGCAAAGCCAAAAAGACGGCTGCAGGATGGCTCGGCGTCGGTGCCATCGACCCCCCCCAAAAGATGCTGTGACCCCACTTGGGGACGACAGCCTCTGGGCCCGGCGCCCCCGGGGCTGGGCAGAGGCAGCAGCGCTCGGCATAGCTGGTGGCAGGGGGCCCGACGGGGTGGAACGCGTCCCGGCAGGGCCTGGCCAGGCCCAGGAGCACATCTGGTCCTCGCTGAGGGGCTGGAGCCGATGGGGCCCTGAGGAGTACAGGGGTGGCCTGGTGTCCCCGGCCGCAGCTCTTCCCTGCCGCAGCCGCCTGCGCTCCTGTCCGCGCCCGAAGCCCCGTGCCCGCAGAGGCAGCTGGGTCTGGAGCTGCCAGCGCCAGCAGCCCCAGAGCAGAATGAGCTCCCTGAGCAGAGGCCGAGGCTCATATACCCCAGGCCCCGCCCCCGGGCAAGTGGTGGGGATGGGACACAAGGGGGGGCGGTGCCGGGTGGGGGGGGGGGGTGGGGGGGGTGGGCAGCAAGGCACGCCAACGGGAGGGTGGGGCATGGGGCAAAAAAGTCACGCCCGGGGGGGGGCGGTGCTGGGGTGGGGTGCAGAATAACAAAGGCAAACCCGGGAAGGGGAGGGGGTGGGGGCCGGGCAGGGCACGGCCACTGTCGGCGAGGCCATGGGGGGGGCGGTGCTGGGGCGAGGTGCAAAGCAGCAAGGCACTCCCACGGGGGGGGGGCGGGGCGGGGCGCGGGGAAGGAAGCAGGGCACGCCCACGGGGGGGGGCGGTGCCGGGGCAGAAAAGGCACACCCGGGGGGGGGTCGGGGGGGGGCAAGCAA